>NW_016823089.1:782540-790865 GCF_001698545.2 Rhinopithecus bieti | reverse complement strand
ACTTTACCCGTATTTCTAACTAAAGAAAAATTTATAATATGATATATATTTTTTATTATATATTAATATAATAAACTCAATACTGCCACAAACCCAATATTCTGGTGCAGGGGACAGATTTAGTCACACACTCCTAGAAGACAAGGATCTTGGAGAGTGTCTAGCCCTACAACACCCTTTCTAGTTGGGGAAACTAAGGCCCAGAAAGAGAAAGTGACTAGTTCAAGGTTACAGGAGGGAGGTACAGAGCCTGGGACCAAACCCTGGTCTTCTGGTCTAAAGCCCGCTGTCTTTTCACCTTCTAACTTTACTCTGGCTCTGTTCCCTGCACTGGAATATAGAGGACTCCAGGCAAGGATCTGGCTCGTAAAAAAAAAAAAAAAAACAAAAAAAAACAAAAAAAAAACAGCCACCCCCTCTCTCCTCATTTCTAGGCAAGGCAGAAGGGGGCCTGTGTAGTAAGCAGGTGCTGGAACCTTCTGGGGATGACCTTGAGCTGGGTCCGGATGGCAGGAATGATTCTGATGACTGATAAGTCTCGATCCTGGGGGAGGAGAGGCAGCCAGCTGAGACTATCTCACCTGGGAAGCAACCAGCCAGATTCCCACCTGCCCTGGGCAGGAGAGCCACCCAGAGAGAGAGAAGGATGGTGGGGAGGAGTGGGGAGAAGCCAAGCCTGGGCCAAGGGTCTTCAAATAGCCCCCTCCTGACTGCAGTGGCCCAGGCTAACAGAGACAGAGAACTGCGGTGAGGTCAGGTCCTCTGGCCCCTGGTGGTGTGTACACCCTCTCGTAACACATGCAGGACTGCCCCCACCCCGCTCCCCGGCAAGGCTGTGCAATAGAAAGAGGGGTGAGATGGCTGTAGTGAGTTGGTATGGGGAACTCACCCTGGCTGCCTTGTGGCAAGTTTGGGAGAGGCAGTCGTGTGGAGTCCTTAAAGGCATAGGCAGTGTTTGGAGTCACAGAATCTGTCACTTTCAGCTGTGTGACCTGGAACAAGTCCCTGAGCTTCTCTGGGTCAGTCTCCTCCCCTGTAAAATGGGGATAATTCCTGGTTTTTGTGAGGAGTCTGAGAAAATACACCTACATATATGTACATTTGGGGCTCAGAAAATGGCACGCAGAATCATGAAGTGTCCAAACTGCCTGGGTTCACATCCCAGCCCCACCCCTTTCTACCTGGCCGTGACCATGCTGTGTCTATTTCTGGAAAATGGGCTGGCAGTAGCGCCTACCTTGTAGGAGTAAGTGAATTAACGGATCCAAAATGCTTAGGACACGGCCCTGGCTCAGTAGGTGCTCCAGACCACCACCTTTAGTTTGGCTTCTGGTATCATTGCTGCTGTGTACCCATCGAGGACTCTTGTGGCAAGACTGGGAGAGGCAGTAGTGTGAAGTCCTTAAAGTGCTAGGTCCTAGGAGGTTTTCATACACACATAAACATTTATAAGATTGGAGAAAAAAAATTACTGGCCTCAAAATATGAAAGGAAAACTGCAAAGTCAAAATTAGTGACCCTTTTGTTGAATGTCCACAAAACATACTATTACTTCATCTTTATAAACTATATCTGAAATACGTCGTAACACTTGAAATCAATTTATTGGCTAGATTTTTCTCCTTCTTCAAGAATTTAAGTAACGATGACTAAAAAATCAGAACAATCATAACTTATGTAACTCATAACCAAATAACTTCACATACAAAATTACAAAAATTATTTTAATAGATCATTGTAATAGAATTGAAAAAAAAGGCAAACACTTTAGATCTCTGTAAGGAATATATGTAAGGAATATATATATATCTCTGTAAGGAATATATATCAAGTTTAAGGAAATGAATGGGAACAATATCCTCCAAATTTAGGGTGGTAGTTATCTCTGCTGAAAGGAGAGTGGCTCAGAGAGGCCACACAGGATGTTTCAACCCTCTGGGTAACATTTTATTTCTTAAGCTAGGTGGTGAATCCTACAGATTTGTATTGTATTATACTTTGTCTACTTTCTGTACATATGAAAAATGTTGTAACAAAATTTGAAAGTATGCTTTGGTAGCAAAAAGAAGAGATAGAAATGTCTCCGGATAATTTCAAATTATTTTATGGCAAATTTGTATTTAATGTGAAATGTTAGGGGTCTTTTAATATGTTCTATATAATGTCAGGCAGGGCTTCCAAAAGCATGTCCCCAAGGCCCTGACTCTACCAATGGTCCTCCAGGCCCCAGACCCCTCACTGGGGTCTTAGCTTGCTCGGGCTGCTATAATGAAAACGGATGGCTTAACAGAAATTTCTCACAGTTCTGGAGGCGGGAAAGTCCAAGATCAAAACACTGGTGGACTCAGTATCTGGCGAGAGCCCACCTTCTCCTAAATGGCACCTTCTTGCTGTGTCTTCGCAGATGGAAGGGATGACTGGGCTCTCTCGGACCTCCTTCAAAAGGGCACCAATTCCATTCATAATGGCTCTGCTCTCATGACCTCATTACCTCCCACAGGCTGTACCTCCAAATACCATCACATTGGCGGTTAGGGTTTCATCACGAATTTTGAAGGGGCACAGAGATTCAGACCATAGTACGTGGGTTCTGGTTCTACCGAAGGAGCTTGGGGCAGAATGAACAATCAAGTGACCACTGCAAACCCTGCAGACCCTTGTAGGAGTTCTTTATTAAACATATGTCTGTCTACAAAGTACAAACATTTGTATTTCTCACTATGTGCTAAGTAGGGAGAGACAGATACATGGAGTTGTGAGAGAGCCAGACAGTTCCAGAAAATAGGAATCATGCATAAAACCATAGGTTCTGAGAAGACCTGGGGTCACTCCCACAGCCAGGTCTAAGTGGGGCCATCTGTGGCCAGATGCTGGCTATTGGCCAAAGAGGGCTGCCTCCCTCCACCACCCCTTAGGAGAGGAAGCTTCTGCCTCATACCTGCCAATGATAAAGTGATATTAATAAGGTGTGGAGTGTAAAGGGAGAACTGGGAGATTTCAAGGCCTGGGCTTGATGGACAGGGAGGAAGCGCGGCAAGAGTGTGGAGAGGCAAAGGGTCTCCAAGGTGAAAGAGAGAGAGGGGGGTCTGTTTATCTGCAGTGTGTGGAAGCCAGACTCCCCAGAGTGTCACTGCATCGCACCCAGCTTATTGGGGCTCCCTGAACGGAATCTTAAGCAAGAATCTGGGAAAGGGCTTCCCACAACTAGCGAAGATATGGCCTGTGGTGATGGATGGATGGCTGGGCCAATGCTCTGGGCTGGATTTGGTTTGTAGCCTTGTTTGGCTTGAGGTTAGGAGGCAGGATTCAAGACAAAGGCCAACAAACACCTAACCCCTGGATCTGTTCATCCACTCCTGGGTGTGAACAGGAAGGTGAAGTTTTTCCACACACCTCTCATAATCAACCAGACGTGGGACAAGAGGACTAGTGGTGGGAGCTGAGGGCTGGGAGATGGGGTGGAAGGCTGGACTCAGGGGCAGCCTCAAAATGGAGCAGGCAGCCTAGAACTTTGGCTAATGCCAGTCTCTGCTAAGTTCAACCCTGGGGGAATTTGTCCAATTCATGGCAGATGCAGTCTCCTGTTGACAAGGGTCTAAAGACCAGTGGAGAGAGATCCACAAATAGGCATGAAAGAAGGTAAACACATCGATTACATAATTTACTGAAAGGCTATGACAGGGGTCCCCCACACCACCCTGTACTGATCTGTGGCCTGTTGGGAACCAGGCTGCACAGCTGCAGGTGAGTGGCAGGTTAGCGAGCATTACTATGAGCTCCACCTTCTGTCAGATCAGCTGCGGGATTCGAGTCTTACAGGAGGTCCAACCCTGTTGTGAACTGTGCATGTGAGGTATCTAGGTTGCATGCTCCTTATGAGAAACCATACCCACCGCCCCACCCCCCCTCCATGGAAAAATTGTCTTCCACAAAACCAGTTCCCGGTGCCAAAAAGTTTGGGGAACTCTGGGCCGTAGGAACACATCATTCTTTGTGGGCAATACAGGAAGCATCTCCTTTAAAATCCAGATGAGGACAATGCCCACTGTCACCCCTTCTACTTAGCACAGCTGCAGAGATCAAAGTCAGGTCATAAGACAGGATAATGAAATTAAAGGAATAAGGTTCAGACAGGAGGAAACAAAACTATAGTGGCAAATTATGCGATTACATTGAAAACCAAAAGAATCAGTAAACAATTAGAAATAAAAATTTAGCAAGATGGCTGACTATACAATCAATAATAAACAATCACTTCAATTTACATTGACTCCCATTATACATAATAATAACTGCAACAGTTAACCTTTCCTTCTTTTTTTTTTTGAGATGGAGTCTCACTCTGTCACCCAGGCTGGAGTGTAGTGGCGCAATCTCAGCTCACTGCAACCTCTGCCTTCCAAGTTCAAGCGATTCTCCTGCCTCAGCTTCCTGAGTAGCTGGGATTACAGGCGCCCACCACCATGCCCAGCTAATTTTTGTATTTTTAGTAGAGACGGGTTTCACTATGTTGGCAAGGCTGGTCTTGAATGCTTAACCTCAAGTGATCCATCCGCCTCAGCCTCCCAAAGTGTTGAGATTACAGGCGTGAGCCACCACGCCTGGCCTAGTTAACCTTTCTTAAATCAACATGCTTTGCACTCACTCTATGCTAAAAGCTTTCTATAGATCAGTTGTGTGCTCAAAACTACCCTGTGGGGTTGGCACTATCATCATCCCCATGTTAAGGAGGAGAAAACTGACAGATAAGCAAATTTCCCATGGCTACATAGCCGGTGTGTAGTGGAGGTGGGACCAATTCCCTTTTACCTACTACATCATCCTGCACACTCCAGTGCACAAATCTGATGTCCAGGGTGGGACTCCAGATCTCAGGCCTTTCTCTCATTCTCTGGACATCATGAAAGTTTCCAATATTACTGTGTGAGCAAAGAGAGGGAAGGAAGGAAGGCCCTGCAGGGGCAATGAAACTTCCCTCCAGCCTACTGCAGTCAAACTTAACCTGAACTAAAGAAAATAAGGAAGTATGATGTTTCTTGCGCACCTGAATCGTGGCCTCAAAGTTTTGCATAGTGTGTTTCCCTTAATCTTATTCAAGCCTCGAAAGAGCTGTCTCCATTTTACCGATAAGGAAAGTGAAGCTCTGAGAAATTCAGAGACTTGTTCAAAGTCATAGAGATGGAAAGTGGCAGAGGCACTGTTGGATCCTAAGCTCACCTCCCAAACATCATGAAGCTGTTGAGACTTTTTCAAGAAGCTAGTGTGTCCATAATTGGTTCCTTCCGGTGGGTTCTTGGTCTCACTGACTTCAAGAATGAAGCCACAGATCGTCGGGGTCTTACAGTTTTTAAAGATGGTGTGTCCTGAGTTCATTTCTTCAGATGTTCAGATGTGTCCAGAGTTTCTTCCTTCTGGTGGGTTCGTGGTCTCGCTGACTTCAGGAGTGAAGCTGCAGACCTTTGCAGTGAGTATTACCGCTCTTAAAGTTGGCACGTCCAGAGTGGTTTGTTCCTCCCGGTGGGTTCATGGTCTTGCTGGCTTCAGGAGTGAAACTGCAGACCTTCATGGTGGGTGTTACAGTTCATAAAGGTAGTACAGACCCAAACAGTGAGCAGCAGCAAGATTTATTGCAAAGAGCAAAAGAACCAACCTCCCAGGGGACACAAGATACCCTCAGCAAGTTGCAGCTGCTGGCTCAGTGGCCAACTATTATTTCCTTATTTGGCCCTGCCCACATCCTGCTGATTGGTCCATTTTACAGAGCGCTGATTGGTCCATTTTTTACAGCGTGCTGATTGGTGCGTTTACAAACCTTTAGCTAGACACAGAGCACTGATTGGTGTGTTTTTACAGAGTGCTGATTGGTGCGTTTACAAACCTTTAGCTAGACACAGAGCGCTGATTGGTGTGTTTTTTTTGGTGCATTTACAAACCTTTAGCTAGACACAGAGTGCTGATTGGTGCGTTTTTACAGACTGCTGATTGGTGCGTTTACAAACCTTTAGCTAGACACAGAGTGCTGATTGGTGTGTTTACAAACCTTTAGCTAGACAGAAAAGTTCTCCAAGTCCCCTCTCGACCCAGGAAGTCCAGCTGGCTTCACCTCTCACTAGCAGGGAGGCAGACAAGGGCACAGTCATCCATATGGCAGTGTGGTGAGAGTGAGCCCTGGGTAGACACCTGCGAGGACAGGAGCAGCTGAGGATTATTATTATGAGACAGCTTTTGAATTAATATTATTATGAGACAGCTTCCTGGAGGAAGTAGCCTTAAGCTGGGCATTCAAAGATAAGTAGGAAAGAGCCAGGAGAAAAAAGCACTGAAGAAAGCATCAGGTGCAAAGGCCCAGAGTTGAGAGAGAAGTGGCAGTTTCTCTCAACAACTGGTAGCTCAGACAAGGCGGGAAAGAAACTAGCTGAGGAAGAGCCTTCTGTATCCACTGCTGACCACTGACCCAGCCCACCAACCAGAGCCCCTGGATAGCAGCAGCACCAGCTGGGGCCTCGCCCAGCTTTGCCCTTAGAGATGATGCAGTTGGATGGTTGGGAAACTTTGCCTGCGGTCAGCTGTCAAGAGTCTTGGTCGCCAGGCTTTGGCTCCCTTCCCTTCCTCCATTCAAGCATTGCTTAGAGCTGAGCTGGGTCAAATGAAATCACAATGCTGGCTGGCCCTGGGTCATCGTGATGGCCCCCTGATTTATGTCACAGCAATCCCAATATGCCTTATTGCCAAACTGGGCCAACTCATAGCATTTACTTTGGTGCTTTTCAAACTTCAGCGTGCATTCAAATCACTAGGGATGGTGTTAAGATGCAGATCTTGATCTGGCAGGTCCAGGATGGAGCCCGACATTCTGTATTTTTATCAGGACCTCACGTGATGCTGCTGTTGCTGGTCCGTGGACTACACTTTAAGTGACATCATCTTGGCAACTATTTGTGGAGCCCCTGTGGTGTGCCAGGCACTGTGCTGGCTACTTTTTATACATTTTCTAATTTAATCATTACAGGCACCCTCTGAAATTGAACTTTTTGCTTTTACTTTTCAGAATAGGAAACTGAGGGTCAGAAAGATATTTCACAATGTTAGTGAATGGCAGAGCTGGGCTTTGAACTTGGGTCTGTCTGCCTCTAGAACTCATACTGGGCCTCCTCTTCAGAGGGCCTGCTACAGACTGAATTGCGTCCCCTCTAAATTCATATATTAAAGCCCTAATCCCCCATGTGGTTGCATTTGGAGTAAAGAAGTAATTAAGTTTCAATGAGGCCACAAGGGTGAAACCCTGACCCCACAGCATTAGTGTCCTTAAGAGAAGAGGCACTAGAGAGCTTGCTCACTCACTGTCTGTCATGTGAGGACACAGAGAGAAGGCAGCCATCTGTAAGCCAGAAAGACAGCCCTCACCAGGAGGTGAGCTGGCTGACATTTGATCTTGGACTTCCAGCCTCCGGAACTGGGAGAAATAACTCTGTTTTTTCAGCCACCCAGTTTGTGGTATTTTGTGATGGCAGCCAGAGCAGACTGAGACAGGGGCCCAGCTGCTTATCAGTCAGCCAAGGATGCCCATTAAAATGAATCCCATCCCCCCTTTTTGTGGAATGCTGCTCTACCCAACCTTAGCAGGACTGCAGAAGGACCAAAATACTACTACTACTAATAATAAATCACACCCAAGCCAAAGCCACCTGTACCCATTCACAAATTGAAAGCACAACAAAGCAACTCAGAACAATGGAGCCCCCCCAAAGCGTCACACCCTAAGTCCAAGCATGTTTCATGAGGAGACAGGAAGTGGCATAACAATCAGTTATAGTCTGCTTATTTGCTGCACGTACTTAGAAGACTGAGTCTGCATCCTTGTGGAGTGAACAGGTATAATTAATAAGCAAATCCTAAAGGTTAGCCAACCCCGTGTAGCCGGGAATCAATGGAAACCATGAGTCTGAATGATCCTCCTAAAGAAAAACCTAAATGCTGAATAAAATATTAAACAAGGGCCGGGCGCGGTGGCTCACGACTGTAATTCCAGCACTTTGGGAGGCCGAGGCGGGCAGATCACGAGGTCAGGAGATTGAGACCATCGTGGCTAATATGGTGAAACTTCGTCTCTACTAAAAAAAATACAAAAAAGTTAGCTGGGTGTGGTGGCGGGTGCCTGTAGTCCCAGCTACTCAGAAGGCTGAGGCAGGAGAATGGCCTGAACCCAGGAGACGGGGCTTGCAGTGAGCCAAGATCACACCACTGCACTCCAGCCTGGGCGATGGAGTGAGACTCCATCTCAAATAAATAAATAAATAAATAAATAAATAAATAAATAAATATAAA
>NW_016823089.1:775803-781531 GCF_001698545.2 Rhinopithecus bieti | reverse complement strand
TTTTTTTTTTTTTTTTTTTTTTTTTTTTTGTCTCTTTAGTAATAGCCTTTCTGACTGGTATAAGATGATATCCCATTGTGGTTTTAATTTGCATTTCTCTGGTGACTGCTGATGTTGAACATTTTTTCATATCCATAGCCAACCTATTGTTGTAATTCACCATAGCTCTAACTGGAATGTTGGTTGACACTTATGATAAGGAGAAAAATAAATGAAATGACAATGACATATGTGTATTAGTCTGTTTTCATGCTGCTCATAAAGACTGACACAAGACTGGGAAGAAAAAGAGGTTTAATGGACTTACTATTCCACATGGCTGGGGAGGCCTCACAATCATGGTGGAAGGCAAGGAGGAGCAAGTCACATCTTACATGGATGGCACCAGGCAAAGACAGCTTGTTCAGAGAAACTCCCAGTTTTAAAACCATCCGATCTTGTGAGACTTATTCACTATCACAAGAACAGTATGGGAAAGACCCGCCCCCACGATTCAACTATGTCCCAAAACGTGGGAATTGTGGGAGGTATAAGATGAGATTTTGGTGGGGACACAGCCAAACCATATCATTCTGCCCCCGGCCCCTCCCAAATCTCATGTCTTCACATTTCAAAATCAATCATGCCTTCCCAACAGTCCCCCAAAGTCTTAACTCATTTCAGCATTAACTCAAAAGTCCACAGTCCAAAGTCCCATCTGAGACATGGCCAGTCCCTTCCACCTATGAGCCTGTAAAATCAAAGGCAAGTTAAGTTACTTCCTAGATATAGATACAAATGGGGTACAGGCATTGGGTAAATACTGCTGTTCCAAATGGGAGAAATTGGCCAAAACAAAGGGACCACAGGCCCCATATAAGTCCAAAATCCAGCTGGGCAGTCAAAGCTCCAAAATGATCTCCTTTGACTCCATGTCTCACATCTAGGTCACAGTGATGCAAGAGGTAGAGGTGAGTTCTCATGGTCTTGGGCAGCTACACCCCTGTGGCTTTGTAGGGTAAAGCCTACCTCCTGGCTGCTTTCATGGGCTGGCATTGAGTGTCTGTGGCTTTTCCAGGCACACAGTGCAAGCTGTCAGTGGATCTACCATTCTGGGGTCTGGAGGACAATGGCCCTCTTCTTACAGCTCCACTAGGTGGTTCCCCAGTAGGGACTCTGTGTGGCAGCTTCAACCCCACATTTCCCTTCTGCACTGCCCTAGCAGAGGTTCTCCATGAAAGCTCCACCCTGCAGCAAACTTTTGCCTGGACATCCAGGCATTCTGATACATCCTCTGAAATCTAGGCAGAGGTTCCCAAACCTCAATTCTTGACTTCTGTGCACCCACAGGCTCAACACCACGTGGAAGCTGCCAAGGCTTGGGACTTGCACCCTCTAAAGCCATGGCCTGAGCTATACCTTGGCCCCTTTTAGTCAGAGCTGGGATGACTGGGATGCAGAGCACCAAGTCCCTATACTGCACACAGCATGGGGACCCTGGGCCCAGCCCACAGAACCATTTTTCCTCCTGGGCCCCTGGGCTTGTGATGGGAGGAGCTGCTATGAAGACCTCTGACGTGACCTGGTGACATTTTCCCCCTTGTCTTGGGAATTAACATTCGACTCCCCATTACTTGCACAAATTTCTGCAGCCAGTTTGAATTTCTTCTCAGAAAATGGGACTTCCTTTTCTATTGTATTGTCAGGCTGCAAATTTTCTGAACTTTTATGCTCTGCTTCACTTATAAAACTGAATGCCTTTAATGGCACCCAAGTCACCTCTTGAATGCTTTGATGCTTAGAAATTTCTTCCACCAGATACCCTAAATCATCTCTCTCAAGTTCAAAGTTCCACAAATCTCTAGGGCAGGGACAAAATGCCACAAGTCTCTTTGCTAAAGCATAGCAAGAGTCACCTTTGCTCCAGTTCCCAACAAACTCCTCATCTCCATCTGAGACCACCTCAGCCTGGACCTTGTTGTTCATATCACTATTAGCATTTTTGTCAAAGTCATTCAACAAGTATCTAGGAAGCTCCAAAATTTCCCACATTTTCCTGTCTTCTCCTGAGCCCTACAAACTATTCCAACCTCTGCCTGTTACCCAGTTCCAAAGTCACTTTCACATTTTCAGGTATCTATAGCAGTACCTTATTGGTACCAATAGAGCAGTACTCTATTGGTGTCAATTTACTGCATTAGTCCGTTTTCATGCTGCTGATAAAGACATACCTGAGACTGGGAAGAAAAAGAGGTTTAATGGACTTACAGTTCCACATAGCTGGGGAGGCCTCACAATCATGGTGGAGGGCAAAGGGGAACAAGTCACATCTTACATGGATGGCAGCAGGCAAAGAGAGAGCTTGTACAGGGAAACTCCCATTTTTGAAACCACTGGATCTCATGAGATGTGGGAATTATGAGATCCCAACATGTGGGAATTATGAGATCTACAAGATGAGGTTTGGGTGGGGACACAGAGCCAAACCATGTCAATATGTTAGAACTTCATCAATAATGTGATTTGCTTATTTGCTGAATCAGATAATAATTTTCATATACTGGATAACTGTTTCCTTGATTTGCTGTGCTATTCAAATGTAATAACTATAGACACAACGGAACTTTAAGTTTAATTTGAATTGCTAACATTTTTTCCATCACTTTCTTAAGTCTAGACAATCAGTAAAACAATAAGCCATGCCATGGTTTATAGCATTTGCTGATTTCCATGCTGTAAATATTTTGTTTATATATAAACAATATAGCATGGCTGATTTCAAGCTGCCAACATGATGTCACTAAACATGAAGTTGGGAACAGATGCACAATAACGATTATTAGTATCTCCATCACTCTATAGACCCCATATAGAAATATCAAGCAGATTTGAAAAATAACCAAATCAATTTTTATACCTAACCAAAACAGTTAAATAAAAAATACCTTGGATGACCATGAGGAAGTAGATAAATCCAGAAAGTAGACATAATACACTTTCCTGGTTTAATAAAAAAGCCAATGTCAAAAAAAGGGGGGACTGGGGAAAGAGGAGGGATGATCCTAAATTAAAAGAAACTTAAGGATAAAACAACAAAATACAGTGTGTGGTTCTTGGCTGGATCCTTGTTTGAAAATCTAGCCATCAAAGCTATTTTGGAAGGCTAGGCACAGTGGCTCATGCCTGTAATCCCAGCACTTTGGGAGGCCGAGGTAGGCAGATCACTTGAGGTCAGGAGTTCGAGACCAGTCTGACTAACATGGTAAAATGCTTTCTCTACAAAAATACAAAAATTAGCTGCCCATGGTGGTGGCCGCCTGTAATCCCAGCTACTCGGGAGGCTGAGGCAGGAGAATCACTTGAATGCAGGAGGTGGAGGTTGCAGTGAGCCAAGATTACACCACTGCACTCTAGCCTGGGTGACAGAGTGAGGCCCTGTCTCAAAAAAACAAAACAAAAAAAGCAACAACAAAAAAAGAAAAACCCAAACAAACAAACAAAGCTATTTTGGAGATGACTGGATACATTTGAATGGACTGCATATTAGATAGTATTTAAGAATTATTATTAATTTAATTAAATGTGATAATAATATTGGGTTATTTAGGAGAGTGTTCTTTCTTAAAAGAGACACATACTGAAGTACTTAATAGTCTAGTATTTATTTTAATATAGTTCAGCAAAAATATATATATAAATGTAACAAATATGGCAAAACATTAAATTGCTTGAATTTAGGTTACAAGAATGTAGGTCACAATCCTTTTCTATATATTGTATGTTTGAAATTTTCTATAATTGAAAAAAGATTTTTGGGCCAGGCACAGTAACTCATGTCTGCAATCCCAGCACTTTGGGAGGCTGAGGTGGCAAATCACCTGAGGTCAGGAGTTCGAGACCAGCTTGGCCAACGTGGTGAAACCCCATCTCTACTAAAAATATAAAAATGAGCCACGCATGGTGGTGAGGGCCTGTAATCCCAGCTACTTGGCAGACTGAGGCAGGAGAATTGCTTGAACCCAAGAGGCAGAAGTTGTAATGAACCGAGATCACGTCACTGTACTCCAGCCTGGGTGACAGAGTGAGAGTCTGTCTCAAAAAAACAAAAAACAAAAAACAAAAAACAAAAAAAAAAAGAAGAAGAAAGAAAGAAACAAAAAGAAAAGAAAAAAGATGTATCAACATGGAATAATTTAAATTAGTCGGCTTTTTTTCTTTTGCTTTGTGTGTGTGTGTGTGTGTGTGTGTGTGTGTGTGCAAATGACCAGGTAAGAAATATTTTAGGCTTCATGGGTGATATAGATTTCTGTCACATATTATTTGGTTTTCTTTACAACGCTTTACAAATTTAAAAAACATTCTTAGCTCAAAGACCATATAAAAACAGGCCAGGTATGGTGGCTCACACCTGTAAGCCAAGCACTTTGGGAGGTCAAAACAGGTAGATAACTTGAGCCCAGGAGTTTGAGACCATCCTGGGCCAACATCGTGAAACTCCACCTCTACAAAAGCACAAAATTAGCTGAGCATGGTGGCACATGCCTGTAGTCCCAGCTACTCAGAAGGCTGAGAGGTGGGAGGATATCTTGAGTGCAGGGGGTCAGGGCTGCAATGAGCTGTGATTGTGCCACTGCACTCCAGCCTGGTTGATAAAGACCATGTCTCAAAACAAACAAACAAAAAAACCTAAAAACAAGCTATGTGCCAGATTTGGCTCATAAGATATAATTTGCCAAACTGTTTCAAATTTAAGATTAGATATAGTAGAAGAAAGAATTAGTGAATTGAAAATACGGAGCTGAAGAAAATACAACAAATACAGCCCAGAAAGACAGTGAGATGAAAAATACTAAAAAGAGGATAAAAAATATTAAAAGATACAGTGAAAAGTCTCAACTATATAAAATCATGGTTTCAATGGGAAATAAGTAATGAAATAGGAAAAAAGGTAATATGCAGAGATGATGGCTTAGAATGTTCTAGAATTGTTGAAAGATACTAATCCTCAAATTCAGGAAGTCCAGTGAATCCTAGGCAAGATAAACGAAAATAAATCCAAACTCAGGTACCTCACAGCAAAACTATAACACAAACACAAGAGTCAGAGAGAGAGAATCCAAAAAGCAACTGGAGAGAAACACAGGTCACCTACAAATAAATAGCAATTAGACTGATGGCTAATTTCTCAACAGCAACAACTGAAACCAGAAGATAGAATAATATCTTTGCTGTCCTAAGAGAAAACAGCTGTCAAGATTCCATGTCTTTCAAGAATGGTGAAATAAAATCATTTTCAGACCAACACAAACAGAGTGTGCTACAAAAAAAAAAAAAAAAAAATTATTATTAAAGAAAATTTAAAGAATGTATTTCAGGTATTCCAGATGGAAGAACTGAGATAGAAAAAGAAATGGGGCTGGGAAAGTGGCTCACGCTTGAGTCCCAACATTTTGGGAGGACAAGGCAGGGGGATCACTTGAGCCCAAGAGTTCAAGACCAGCCTAGGCAACATGGCGAGACTCAGTCTCTACAGAAAATTTTTAAAACTTAGCTGAGCATAGTGTTGCACACCTATAGTCCCAGGTACTCGGGAGGCTGAGGTGGGAGGGTTGCCTGAACCTTGGGAGGTGGAGGCTACAGTAAGCCATGTTTGTACAATGCACTTCAGCCTGGGTGACAGAGTGAGAGAAGAAAGAAAAAGAAAGGAAAGAAGGAAAGAAGGAAGGAAGGAAGGAAGGAAGGAAGGAAG
>NW_016823089.1:745011-775586 GCF_001698545.2 Rhinopithecus bieti | reverse complement strand
GAGGGAGGGAGGGAAAGGAAGAGAAAGAAAGAGAAGGAAAGGAAGGAAAGAAGGAAAGGAAGAAAGAGGGAGAGAGAAAGAAGGAAAGGAAAGGAAAGGGGAAACAGAAAGAAGGAAGGAAGGAAAGAAGGAAGGAAGGAAGGAGAAAAAGAAATGGTGAACAAAGATGTTGGCAAATACATGAATAAGATTAAGTTTATATTGTCCTTACAAAAATATTAAATACTATGAAATCTGTGTGTGTGTGACATGGGAAACAGCTCAAATGCTGTGGGAGAATACCATATAAGTCAGGGAAGTGTGATTGGCATTAAAGCATTCTAAGGTTCCTACATTATTTGGGAGGAATGTACAGATATTGATTGACTTTTGGCTTCATTATGTTAGGTATGCATGTTAAAGAAAAAGCTAGGGACAGAAGGTAGAATATTAGTTACCAGGGATTGGGGAAGGAGAGTTACTTCTTTTTTTTTTTTTTTTTTTTTTTTTGAGACGGAGTCTCGCTCTGTCGCCCAGGCTGGAGTGCAGTGGTCAGATCTCAGCTCACTGCAAGCTCCGCCTCCCGGGTTTACGCCATTCTCCTGCCTCAGCCTCCCGAGTAGCTGGGACTACAGGCGTCCGCCACCTCGCCCGGCTAGATTTTGTATTTTTTAGTAGAGATGGGGTTTCACTGTGTTAGCCAGGATGGTCTTGATCTCCTGACCTCGTGATCCACCCGTCTCGGCCTCCCAAAGTGCTGGGATTACAGGCTTGAGCCACCGTGCCCGGTGAGAGTTACTTCTTAATGGGTACTGAGTTTCAGTTTGGGATGATGAAAAAGTTTTGGAGATGGATAGTGATGACAATTGCACAACAATGTGAATGTATTTAACAACACTGAATTAAACTCCTAAAAAATGGTTAAAATTGTTAACTTTTGTGTTATATATATTTTACCACAATAAAAAAATAAAGAGCTAGGGTAACCACTAAAAGACCAGACATAAACCATATAAATTCCAAACAAGTAGGAGGGTTGGGGAAGGAAATAAAAGTTTTAAAATCAAAAGAAAACAAGAAAGGAGGTAAAGTTGAGAGGCAGTCACAGCTAACAGCGTAATGTTTAGGGAGGCATGTATAGTGGTTCACAGATAGAGAAAATCAGGGAAATGAGTGACCCAGAATTCAGAAGAGTGATGAGGGGCTGGGCGCGGTGGCTCACACCTGTAATCCCAGCACTTTGGGCGGCTGAGGCAGGCAAATCACCTGAGGTCAGGAGTTCGAGACCAGCCTGGCCAACATAGTAGGCGAAATCCTGTCTCTACTAAAAATACAAAAATTAGCCAGGAGCGGTGGCATACCTGTAGTTCCAACTACTCGGGAGGCTGAGGCAGTAGAACCACTTGAACCTGGGAGGCAGAGGTTGCAGTGAGCCAAGATCATGCCACTGCACTCCAGCATGGGTGACTGAGCCAGACTGTCTCAAAAAACAAAACAGGCCCTGCACGGTGGCTCACGCCTGTAATCCCAGCACTTTGGGAGGCCGAGGCGGGCAGATCACGAGGTCAGGAGATCAAGACCGTCCTGGCTAATGTGGTGAAAGCCCGTCTCTATTAAAAATTCAAAAAAATTAGCTGGGCAAAGTGGCGGGCACCTGTAGTCCCAGCTACTCAGGAGGCTGAGGCAAGAGAATGGCATAAACCCGGGAGGCGGAGCTTGCAGTGAGCTGAGATCCGGCCACTGCACTCCAGCCTGGGCAACAGAGCGAGACTCCATCTCAAACAAAACAAAACAAAACAAAAAAAGAATGGTGAGGAGGGAGGGGTGTGAAATCATGTAAGGGGGACACACAGTGGCTTCTAGGGCACTGGTAACTTCATTTTTAAAGCTGGATGGTGAGGATATAGGTACTCATTCTATTATTTTCTTTAAAACTGTTCAGTTTTAATATATTTTATGTGTATGAAATATTATATAATTACACTCATATCTTTCTTAAGAAAGAAGGAAAACATAATTGTAAAGAAGGTATTAAAATTAAACTCTGCAGAGGACTAGGGGTGAGCAATGCGGGGCACCGGCTTCAGTGCTGACGTCTGCAGCTGAAGGATGATTTAAACCTAGCCTGTTTTGTTCTCTCCCCTTTGGTTCTCCCTGAATGGGGATAGTGTCTTCTCTATTTTCTTATCCTTTAGTGCCTTCTTTATGGTTAAGGTAGGGCTGTCACAAACCTCCCTCCCTGGTTTGTTTTGTCGTCTTCTACTTTTTCATGACTTTTGTGACACCCAACAGGTGGCTAACATCCTGCAGGTATTAGTTCAAGGTTAGCACTGTCTGGTGACCTCTGCTTCACCTTGATCTTCAGAGGTTTAACAGTCTCCTCACAGGATTAGCAGAGTTACGTGGCTTGGAGGCTCTCCATCTTCCCTGTATTTATTACATAGAATATAACTCTGCTGTGTGGATAATGGACAAGGGGGAAGACACAATACAGCTAATAATTACAATGAATGCTCATTTATTCTGCGTAAGCACTCTCGATGCATGATCTCATTTAATCCTCACAGCAACTCCATGAGCTGAGTAGTATTGTCATTCTTGATTAACACATAAAGAAACTGAGTCTCAGCCAGGCGCGGTGGCTCACTCCTAAAATCCCAGCACTTTGGGAGCCAAGGAGGGTGGATCATGAGGTCAGGAGTTCAAGACCAGCCTGCCCGAGATGGTAAAAGCCTGTCTCTAATAAAAATACAAAAATTAGCCAGGCATGGTGGTGGGCGCCTGTAATCCCAGCTACTTGGGAGGCTGAGGCAGAGAATTGCTTGAACTTGTGAGGCGGAGGTTGCAGTGAGCTGAGATCACACCACTGCACTCCAGCCTGGACCACAGAGTGAGACTCCATCTCAAAAATAAATAAATAAGAAAAAAAAACTGAGTCACAAAGAGGTTAAGTGAACTGTATACCTGGTCACAGGAGAGCCAAGCCATCTCACTAAGATGTCAGGTTCCTTGAGTGCCTGTGGCTGCTTGTCTAGGCAACTGAACACCCAGAGGGCCATTGCAAACCCTTGAGAACACTGAGAAAAGACTTGTCTCGTGTTCACAGAAAGTCCAGAGAAAAGTCATCATCCACCAAGACCTTCTCAGAGAGAAAAGCTCACCTGGGAATTATGATACAATTCTACAAACTCACTTTCCATTTTGCTTCTTACCCTTATGAGCAATTAGGCAATTAGGAGCATGGGAATGAGATGGTGTGAATTTGGGCAAGTCACTTAACTTCTCTACCTCATTTAAATGGAGATAATGGTACTTACCTCATGGAGTTATTATAAAAATAAAATGTTAATATATGTGTAGTTCTTAGAACAGTGCTCGGCATACAGTAATCACTATATATTGACTGTTATTAGTAGTAGTAAATTATTATTAATCTGCAGTCCAAGTGACCCCAGTGGCTCCTCCTGAGTTTTGGATGGCTGGGTTGCTGGGTTGTCTCCACATGAGCCTGGGGGATTAAGTTCCATGTTCAAATCCCAGAGGAAGGCAGGAAGGTGGGCAGACCCAGGCAGTTAAGAAGGAGATCGGGGTGGGTGAGCTGAAAATGCAACTGAGTAAGGACAGTAGAAGTCTTCCTCTTTCCACTCACTCACTGCGTGCTGTGAGTAGCCCCTGGGCTGATGAAAGGGGTCTCTGAGGTGGATGTTTCATCCCGATTGGTACCAGTACAGATGAGTCAGAGAGCATCGTTTAGACCAGGTGCTGTGGCTCACACTAGTAATCCCAGCACTTTGGGAAGCCAAGGTGGAAATTTTTTATTTACAGTTTTTTTTTTAAATGAGAGAGAACATTGTTTAGACATGGCTGCTATATATCATGATTTGATAATTCCCATGTATTCTTTCTCAATACCAGAATTTGTGGTGTGGCTTTCTTCTTTCTTTTTTCTCTGGGAGTCTTGGGAATCAAAGGAACATAGAGTCCCAAGACCAAGGTGATATTAATCCATTAAGCTCTGGGAGCATTGTGAAAGAAGTATTCATCACAGGAGATTCTTGAGTTTCAAAAGGACCCAACGGGAACATCTCATAGTCTGGCTTGGAAGAAGTTCAGTTCTCATTTGCCCTATCTGATTAGTAAGACTAACTCTTCCTTGTCAAGAAACATGAATCAAATGCTTAACGTCAAGGTAGACAAGACAAGGCTCTTTTTTTCCTTTTGAGACAGAATATCGCTTTGTTGCCCAGGCTGACGTGCAGTGGCGCAATCTCGGCTCACTGCCACCTCCGGCTCCTGGGTTCAAGCGATTCTTGTGCCTCGGCCTCCCAAGTAGCTGAGACTACAGGTATGCACCACCACGCTTGGCTAATTTTTGTATTTTTTTTTTTTTAGTAGGGACGGGTTTCACTGTGTTGGCCAGACTAGTCTTGAACTCCTGACCTCAAGTAATCCACCTGCCTCGGCCACCCAAAGTGCTGGGATTAGAGGCGTGAGCCATTGCACCCGGCCAAGACAAGGCTCTTTTTGGAGATTTCACTAAGATGACAACAGCTTCCTCTTTCAGCACCTTCCTTGCTGATGCCTTCCCAGCACCCTGGGGCTCCACATCTCAGTGGGGGCTGACTCTCAAAATGACCAGGTTTGGGGGAAGTAGAGAGCTGGCTTCCAGGCTATAGTATCTCCTTCATTTTTTCACAGTAAGAGGCCTAGAGAGATTAAGTGGCAAATCACTCAGAGTTTTTGGCTGCAAACAACATAACCCACTCTGGCAAGTTAAGCACAAAAGGCTTTTTTGTGCCTCTCAAGGAATCTCTGTAAAGGCAGAGGTCAGGCTTGACAGCTGTGACGAGGCAGAGCCACTATGAGGAAACAACTCTGCTACCCGTGGGCCATGCTGCCCCTCATGTGGTGCATGCAGGGCTCCACATGCCACCATGCAACCCTGCCACAGCTGCCTTCAGAGTCTGAGTACTTCTGCCACCACCCAGTCAAAACCATTCTCACTTCCCAAATCCTAGGCTCCAAGGTTGCATCTGATTGGTGGAGAGCAGGTCACATGTCTGTGCCCTAGCTGCAAAGGAAGCTGGGAAAGTAAGTTTCCGGTTCCTACTCCTGGGAGGCACAGACTCAAAATGTGAAGGACTCCCTAAAAGAAGAAAAGTGTGCATGGGCAGCCAAGAATAATGATAAATGTTCACATATATCAGCTACCTAAAATCACATCACTGAGGCACACCACAGAGCCAACCACACTACCCTGAGAAAGGCCTCTGGGTACTAACCTGCTGCCTGGGACAGAACCCACCGGCATCCCCTCAAGTTCTCATTCAGCCGCAGGAGTCATCAGCATAAAGCTGGTCCCTCCTTCTTACCAGGGGCCTTTCTTCTTCATGTATCCTGGAAGCAATGGCTTCATTGTTGCTTTTATGTTTTATTGGGCCTTTTTAGGCAAACTGAGTGAAGTGGGCAGAGGAGAACTGCTGGGGACCAGAGGGGACCTGAAGGAGCAGTCACTGCTCAGGGCCAGATGTTTCCATTTGAAAATATGGGCCCAACAGCCAGGTACTCTGATTTTTCCGGAGAAGCCAAGCATCTGGCCAGGCATTCTCAATATGACATCTCCAGATTTTTTTTTTTTTTTTTGAGACGGAGTCTCGCTCTGTTGCCCAGGCTGGAGTGCAGTGGCCAGATCTCAGCTCACTGCAAGCTCCGTCTCCCGGGTTCACGCCATTCTCCTGCCTCAGCCTCCCGAGTAGCTGGGACTACAGGCGTCTGCCACCTCGCCCGGCCAGTTTTTTGTATTTTTTAGTAGAGACGGGTTTCACTGTGTTAGCCAGGATGGTCTCGATCTCCTGACCTCATGATCCGCCCACCAGATTTTTTTAATGTTTGAGCAGATTTACCATTGAGCAAATATGATTCTTTTTAAAAATGTTTTAATATGAAAAACTTCAAACATATAGAAAAGTAGAGTGAATACTATAATGAACACCCATCATCCAAATATACTCATTACTCAAATTTAACAGTTTTACATTTTGCCATATTTTTTCATCTATTTTTTTCTGCTTAAGTTTTTAAAGTGACAACATCAAAGGAGCTATTAAAATGTTTTCGTCCTTAAATACTTCAGTAGGCATCTTTTCAAAGCTACCATAACACTTAAAAAATCAACACATTTCTTATTATCACCTAATACCTTGTTCTTACACAAATTTCTTTTGCTACCCTAAAAATGACTTCTTTAGATGGTTTATTCAAAGCAGAATCCAACTGTGGACCAAGAATTGGATTCGGTTATCACATAACTTATGTGTCTTTAATCTCAAGGAATCCCTACTGGTTTTGTTTTGTAGGATGTGTGTGTGTGTGTGTGTGTGTGTGTGTGTGTGTGTGTGTGTGTGTGTGTGTGTTTCAACATTGATTTGAAGAACCCACGCTGGTGTCTAGTTGAATTGTTCTGTCTATATATCTGACTCTTTCATTGTGGTGTCACTTAACATGTTCCATAGCCCTTGCATTTCCTACAAACTGGAAGTTAGATTTAAAGTCTGGATTGATCTCAGGTTAATATTTTGGGAAGAATATATCCCAGGTGATGTGGACTGCCTAATTTATCACCTTGGAAAGTACAGGATGTCATCCTACTAGCAGTAATGCTAAGATGGTGGACACAATTCCCTCCAGTATAACTGTATTTTCTTCCTTAATCCAGTCATTTTCCCCCCAGAAACTTTTTACCTAATAGTTTTAACATCCATTGATACTCCTTGCCTGAATCAATTATTTCATTAGGATTAGGGATTGCAAGATGGTGTTTTTCTTTTTTTTTTTCTTTTTTTGAGACAAGGTCTCACTCTTTCGTCCAGGCTGGAGTGTGGTGGTTCAATCACAGCTCAATGCAACCTCAAACTCCCGGGCTCAACAATCCTCCTGCCCCAGCCTCCCAAGTAGCTGGGATTACAGGCACATACCACCACGCCTGGCTAAATGTTTAAAATTTTAGTAGAGACAGGGTCTCACTATGTTGCCTAGGCTGGTCTCAAACTCCTGGGCTCAAGGAATCCTGCTTAGTCCTCCCAAAGTGCTGGGATTACAGATGTGAGCCCCCATACCCAGCCTATAATCTATTTTTAAAATTGGGCACATACCCACTGGGAAATAAACATTGTCAGGAACTACAAAACAGGCTTCATAGAGGTTAACTCTGGGTGAGGATTTTAATTTATTCAATTTGCTTATCCATATTTTCTAAATTTTCTGTGATAAGCAAGTATTAGCTTTTAGTAAGAAATACAGGTAAATGTGGATGGTTATATATATATGTGTGTGTGTGTGTGTGTGTATGAATGTAATCAGGATAAACACTCAAGGACACTCAGTGAATAAACATAACAGGTAAGGAAAAAAGAACTGGGCTGCCCCAGGACCACACCCATGAGGTCATAGATGCTCAGATGAGAGGACGCTAGGCCTGTAGGTGCCTGTGGGGACAATGCCACCTACTCAGCAACTCTGACTTGTGCAATATTCTCTGTCATCTTCAAATGGATGTGTCTGTGCTAAAAACCAACAATGCTGACCACACTTCCTACACCACTCAGTTCTCACACTAAGTGCACTAATTGCCCATCCCAACTGGCCCTTAGCTGAATGAATCAAATTATCTTCATATTTGACTTGAAATCTTTCCCAGCCAACCCTGTCCCCACCTCAACCCCTCAGTGTGGCAAGAGCAGCTCAGACTGGACCCAGGCCACTCTCGGGTTAAATGCACAGTCACCCAACTTGGCAGTAAAAGCCAATGGGCCGGGGACAGGGTGATACAGGCAATTACCTGGGAGGGTCCCCTTGGCCTGATGCTTGGTTCCCAGCCCTGGCTCTATGGACACCATCCCAGCTCTGTTCCCCACTACTTCCCCAGGGGCTTGGATAAAAGGCTTCCCTTTCCATGCCTCCACCAGCTCCAAACCAAAGTCGGCCTCTGCACAGGTGTCTGCTGGGGAGAGCATGGGGCTTCTAGGTTTGAGTCTCCTTCAGCTGCCAGCACTTCGGGAATGCTGACAAATTTGTCCTCCGAAGGCTACGTCTTTGGGATCCATGCCTTTCTCTTTTTCTTCTCCTTTCACAAATTTTCCTCCCCAGTGAAATCTGAAATGCAATTATTTCAGGTCACTCCTTATTCAAAATATTCTCTGGTCTCCCAGCTTGCAGAGAATAAAGATAAAGCCCAGACTCCTGAGCTAGGCAGTTACAGAACCACAACCCACCCACAGCACAGCTTCCCACCCTTATCTCCCACTCTGCCCCACATGAATGCCTATGCTCAACTCAGCTTCCTACCTCCTTTCTTCTGTCCACACTGCTCTTTCTGCTTGGAACACCCTCCCACAATGCTACCTACAAAAATCCCAAGTCCTGTCTATCCTTCAAAGCTCTGCTCAAACCTCACCTGTCCTTGAGGCATTGCTGGACATTCCTTGTTCCTTCATTAAAGTGCTCACCTCTGTCTGCTTTGTGTTATGATCAGTTGTGTCTGTGTCTGTTGTCCCTACTAGATGATAAACTCCCAGAGTCATGGTTCTCAACCAAAGTATCTTCCCCATGGATGAGTTTGAGATAATTTTAAGGTGTAGCATGAGTAATTTGTTACACAATGTTGACTTAAAATCTACCACTTAGGCTGGGTGCAGTGGCTCACGCCTGTAATCCCAGCACTTTGGGAGGCCGAGGCGGGTGGATCACCTGAGGTCGGGAGTTCAAGACCAGCGTGACCAACATGGAGAAACCCTATCTCTACTAAAAATACAAAATTAGCCGGGCATGGTGGCACATGCCTATAATCCCAGTTACTGGGAGGCTGAGGCAGGAGAATTGCTTGAACCCGGGAAGCGAAGGTTTCAGTGAGCCGAGATCGTGCCATTGCACTCCAGACTGGGCAACAAGAGCGAAACTCCGTCTCAAAAAAAAAAAAAAAAACCAGAAACAAACAAACAAAACAACAACAACAAGAAACAAATCTACCACTTACTATCGAGTGACCTTGAACAAGTTATGTGACCTCTCTGAACTTCAGTTTCTCACCCCTGAAAGGTTGTGAAGATTAAATGAGACTGGGTGCGGTGGCTCACACCTGTAATCCCGGCACTTTGGGGGGCCAAGATGGGAGGATTGCTTCAGGCCAGGAGTTCGAGACCAGCCTGGGCAACATAGCAAGACTCCATCTCTACAAAAAAATACAAAAAATTAGTCAGACGTGGTGATGCACACCTGTTGTCCCGGCTACTTGGGAGCTTGGAAGGCTAAGGCAGGAGGGTCACTTGAGACCAGGAGTTTGAGGTTAAAGTGAGCTATGATTATGCCACTGCACTTTAGCCTAGGCAACAGAATGAGACACTGTCTCTAAACAAACAAACAAAAACATCCATTCTCTCTTGTTTCCTTACTAACAGAAGCCTGATTTCTTTTTAAGATGACAATGTACCCAGACAAAATACTCAACTTTCTAGACTCCTTTGCAGCTGTGGGTGGCCATGTGACACAGTTCTGCTAAGTAGAAATGATCTAGAAATTTCTGGGACAGCTTTTGCTTGCTTTATTTATTTATTTTTGAGGCAAGGTCTCTTTCTTTCACCTAGGCTGGAGTGCCGTGGCACAAACACAGCTCACTGTAGCCTTGACCTCTTGGGCTCAAGGGATCCTCCTTGAGGCTCCCATGTAGCTGAGACCGCAGGTGCATGCCATAATACCTGGCTATTTTTTTATTTTTTGTAGAGAGGGGATATCACTTTGTTGCCCAGGCTGGTCTCAAACTCCTGACCTCAAGTGATCCTTCCGCCTTGGCCTCCCAAAGGCTGGGGTTACAGGCGTGAGCTGCTACCCCCGGTCAGCTTTTTGGTTTCTTAATACAGATGCCACCACTTCCTCCTTCTTCTCTTTCCTCCTTACTTTTGCCTTCTTCCTCTCTGGAGCACAGACATGAAGCTGGAGGTGAAGTAGTCACTTAGTGACCACACAGAGAGTAAAGCCAAATGGCAAGGGAAAGACAGTGGCCTGAAACATTCAGGACATTGTGGAAATGCTACTCCCACACTGGATTGCCTTCCTTCAAACCTCTTGCTACGTGAAAAAAAAAACAAACAAACTCGGAATTGGTAAAGCCACTGTTGATGTTTATTTACATAAAGTTGGGTGTTTTCATAAGTGTATAGAAAGTCTAGTTAAGATTCTTGGCTGATGTTGGAGTGATTGCAGAGGGGCACGAAGGTGGGTAAGGGAGGATGAAAGGGACCAAGGTGAGGCCAGAGGCAGAGGTGGAGGCAGCCCTGAGATACTGCCACAAGGTCCTGCTGCCTGGACAGGAGGATTGTGTTTTTTTGGTTTTTTTGTTTTTTTGTTTTTTGTTTTTGAGATGGAGTTTCACCCTTGCTTCCCAGGCTGGAGTGTAATGGTGCGATCTCGGCTCACTGCAACCTCCGCTCACAAGCAATTCTCCTGCCTCAGCCTCCCGAGCAGCTGGGACTACAGGCCTGCACCACTACGCACAGTTAATTTTTGTATTTTTAGTAGAGGCAGGGTCTCACCATGTTGGCCAGGATGGTCTCGAACTCCTGGCCTCAAGTGATTCACCCACCTCAGTCTCCCAAAGTGCTGGGATTACAGGTGTGAGCCACCACACCTGGCCGAGGTTTGAGTTTTATACCTGGGGGAATTTTTCTCCAAGCAATTCATCTTGTTGTTTAAGTAGGATAATGTGGAGTTGCTCATTGGCATGTAAAGTTACTAATAATATAATTTTAAGTTTAAAAAGTCAAATTATGAAATAATAAACGTAATATGCTCCTATTTTAAAAGAATAGCTACATACACAGATATATACATCAAAATGTGAATAGCAGTAGAATTATGGATGATATTTTATTTGTAACTGTGTGATCTGAAATTTTAAATAATAGCATTTATTTGATTTCTTATTTTCTGATTTAAAAAATATTTCTATTTTGAAAATAATCCAGTAGACTGTAAAATGCCTTTTTTCCCCACTTGAACAATTAATTTGAGCATACAATATTTCACTGGACAATATTAGAAGCAAGCAACCTAGATTTCTGGTCTGGAGTTCCTGAGCCCAAGTAATCCTCCTACCTCAGCCTCCCAAGGTGCTGGAATTACAGGCATGAGCCACTGTGCTAGGCTCAACCTGAATTTCTGAATGCAAATCAAAATATTGGAATATATTCATCTTGATGCTATTTCTGAATAAAGAGGGCCTCTAACAAATTGATGATCAGGATACCCTCATTTCTGTATAAAATTTATTATTATACTTTTATGTCCATTTGCAGTCCTTCTCAAAGGATCCTCTCTAAATATGGCTTATGTGTACAAGCTAGAGATGAAGGAGCTTAGGGGCAGAGGGACTTAAGGGGAAGCAATTTCTACCTTTATGGAAATGAGGGTGCTGTCACTAAAAGAAAAGGATGAATGCTGCACATTATGACAATAAGTGTGCACTGTGGTGACAGTGACCAAGTCATTCAATGCCTGTCTCCGCCTTAGTCTCCTCAGATGTTAAAAATAACCACAATGTACCTCATAATATTATTCTAACAATTACACGAGATAATTAATGCAATGATCCTCAAATCTTTTTTTCCCCAAAGTTCCTGTTATGGTTGAATGGTGTCCCCTGAGAAGCTCAAGTCCTAAATCCCCAGTACTCATGAATGAGACCTTATTTGGAAATAGTCTCTACCTGTAGAGATGACCACTATAGAAGTAATCAAATTAAAATGAGGTCATCAGGATGGGTTCTACTCCAATATGACTGGTATCCTTACAAAAAGGGGAATTTGATAAAGACACACATGCATATGTTCATTGCAGTACTATTCACAAAAGCAAAGACATGGAATCAACCCAGATGCCCATCAATGATAGGCTGGATAAAGAAAATGTGGTACATATACACCATGGAATACTATGCAGCCATGAAAAGGAATGAGATCATATGTTTTGCAGGGACATGGATGGAGCTGGGAGCTGTTATCCTCAGCAAACTAATGCAGAAACAGAAAACCAAACACCACACATTCATAATTCTAAGTGAGAGCTGAATGATGAGAACACATGGACACATGGGTTGCGGGGAACAACACACTCAGGCCTGTCAGTAGGGGTAGGGGGAAGGACAGCATCAGGACGAATAGCTAATGGATGCTCGCTTCATACCTAGGTGATGGGTTGATCTGTGCAGCAAACCACCATGGCACACGTTTACCCATGTAACAAACCTGCACATCCTGCACATGTACCCCAGAACTTAAAATAAAAGTTGAAGAAAAAAAAGGGTGGGAGGCTGGGCACGGTGGCTCACACCTGTAATCCCAGCACTTTGGGAGGCCGAGGCACACAGATCACCTGAGGTCAGGAGTTCGAGACCAGCCTGACCAATATGATGAAACCTCGTCTCTACTAAAAATACAAAAATTAGCCAGGCATGGTGGCGTGCACCATAATCCCAGCTACTCGGGGGGCTGAGACAGGAGAATTGCTTGAACCTGGGAGGCAGAGGTTGCAGTGAGCCGAGATCGCGCCACTGCACTCCAGCCTGGGCAACAAGAGTGAAACTCTGTCTCAAAAAAAAAGAAAAAATAAAGGGTGGGAATGTGACAGAGACAGAAGACATGCAGAGGGAAGAGGATGTGAACACACACAGGGAGAAGCTGGCCAGGGGGCTGGAGCAATGCATCTACAGGCCAAGAAACACTAGGAGGGCCAGCACCAGAATCTAGAAGAGGCAGGGAGAGGGTCCCTCCTGTGCCATCAGGGGAGCATGGTTCTGCCAACACTGATTTCACGTCTAGCCTCTAGACTTGTGAGAGGATAAATTGCTGCTGTTTTAGGCCACTTAGTCTTGGGGACTTTGTTAAGGCAGTTCAGGGACACTAATACAGTGCCCCTAGGAACAAGAGAAAGTGAGGATAATTCTCAGGGGTCGAAGGGCATGCCCCAAGCAGTCCACAAGGAACACAGTGTTTCTTTGAAGTTCATTGTCTGAAACCCTTGTTGCATTCAATTCAGGAAGGCAGTATTTCCACTCTTTATGGTATGAAACGATGAGTCAGAAGAGTTAGTCCACCAGGGAGCAGACTCCAGTCACAGGGGTTTCCTTTTGTTCCCTTTATCCTCTGCCTAAGACAATACTCAAGATATTCATATATTAACCACCCTGTTTTTTCAGCTTCTACAGATACAATAGTGTCTTTCAAATGTCTGAATAGTCCAGCGGGGTATGGTGGTGTACACCTATAGTCCCATCTACTTCAGAGGCTGAGGCAGGACAATTGCTTGTGCCCAGGAGTTTGAGACTAGAAACAATACCCTGTTTTTTAGAAACAATACCCTGTTTCTAAAAAACAAAGCAAAACAAAACAAAAACCCAAAAAACAAAACAAAACAAAACAAAACTCTGAGGAGTCTAGATCTCTTACTTATTTCATCCCAATCTTAGGATGTGGACACAGAATTTTGTGTGCCAACCTTCAGCCATGTTGCACACATTAAGGCAGCTGCTTTAAAGGGGAGAGGTGACCTGACCTATTTTATTACTTCTCTCTGGGCAGAAACTATGGGCCTTAGTGATATCCAAATAACCAATCATAACTTGTTTACATCTTTCAGACAAGTGCAGTGGGCAGCCCTCTTGAGTCTGTTAAAGTAGCAAACAGGTAGAATTTCTGGCCACAGAGAGAGAGAGAGACCACACATCAGGCACAGTTTGCTAGCTCATTTGATTCCCAAGATAAAGGAAGGAAAAAGAAAATCAGTAATGGTAGATAAGTGTGGGGAACAGGAGGTGCTTTAGGTCAAACTTATTCAAGGATCTGCTGAAACACTCCTGTTCTAGCATGGAAAAGTCACATAAATTTTACGTGCTACTCCATGATATAGCAATATATCTTTTTTCAACATTTTTAAATAGAAAATTTTAAACATAATGATTTTACAGTCAAAATTCCTACACCCGCCACCCAGATTGTACTATTAATTTTTACTATGTTTGTTACATCTCATCTTTATCCGTCCATCAATCCACTTTATTTTTTTATGGATCCCTAAGTCTATTGCAGACATCAACACCTTTTCCTCTGATTACTCCAGCATGCCTTTCATTAACTAGAGCTCAGTATTTGCTTAATTTTTTTTTTTTTTGATATGGAGTCTTGCTCTGTCACTCAGGCTACAGTGCAATGGCGTGATCTCAGCTCACTGCAACCTCCGCCTCTCGGGTTCAAGCGGTTCTTCTGCCTCAGTCTCTTGAGCAGCTGGGATTACAGGTGCACGCCACCACACCTGGCTAATTTTTGTATTCTCAGTAGAGACAGGGTTTCACCATTGGCCAAACTGGTCTCGAACTCCTGACCTCATGATCCGCCCACCTCGGGCTCCCAAAGTGCTGGGATTACAGGCGTGAGCCACCTCACCCAACCGTGTTTAATTTTTTGAGGTGAAATTCATAAGCAAAAAAAATGCAGCATCTTAAGTGCAACTTTTCCAAATTTTGACAAATGAATAAACCGGTGCAACCCAATCCCTACCAAGATATAGAACAGTACCAAACCCCATGACCATTACCTCCTGCCTCTTCCTAGTCAATCCCTGCCCCACCTGCCAGACAAAGCCACTCTTGTAATTCTTTTCCACCATAGGTTAGATTTACCTGTTCTGGAACTTTATAAAATTGAATTATACCGAATATATTCTTTTGTGTAAGGCTCCCTTCACTAAACGTAATGATTGTGAGAATCACCTATGTTACCACATGTATCTGTAGTTTGATCTTTTTTTATTCTGAGTAATATTTCATTGTGTGACTCTAGCACTGTTACCCATTTTCCTAT
The DNA here is from genome assembly GCF_001698545.2 of Rhinopithecus bieti. NCBI lineage: Eukaryota > Metazoa > Chordata > Mammalia > Primates > Cercopithecidae > Rhinopithecus > Rhinopithecus bieti. The sequence continues at coordinate 760,704 of NW_016823089.1, read as the reverse complement.
TATTGATGCACATCTGGGCTGTTTCCAGCTCGGGGCTATTATGAATAAGGTTGCGATAAACATTCTTGCATGTGAAGTATACTCCCAATGTTGTGCGATCATCACCACCATCCATCCTGTATCATAGTTTCATCTCACAAAACACTTTTCATTTGACCCTACATTTTTGAAGAATGAATTCAAAATGGATCCTCCAGCCCTTTATTCTCAAACCACTTGGCAGCCCTAGAATTCACAGTGTGATAGAAATCTTTGCTTATGCTCATTAGCTGGTCCAGGTCTCACTGGTTTAGCCCAGCTCAGGGTTGTAAACTGCAGGTCCAGAGTCCTGAAGGGGACAATGTGGCTTCCTTGAGGGGTGGGGCCTCAGCTGCAGCCCTCCTCTCTGCTCTAGCCAAGGCTCTATTAGGAAGGTTGCAATCCTGCTCACTCCCCAAAACTGAAATTGAGGTCTCCATTCCTTCTTATTCCTCCACCTGGGTCCTCGCAGCTCCCCTGAACCTCTGCAAGCCCCTCTGAGTGTTGTGTTTGTAGTGAGGAGAATTTGAGCTCCTTCCTCAAAAGTGAGGCTACCCCTCATTGGGTGGAGCCAGAGGCCGATGGCCATGAGGGTGTGGCCTGCTCCCACCCTGGCTACCACACTCTGGTTCTTTGTAGCATAACTAGGATTCAGAGAAGGTGTTTGATTTTATACAGAGTTTCAGCCTGAGTCTGTGTTAGCCCCATCTCCTGATGGGCTCCCATGAGGAGACTGGCCGGCCTCCCCAGGGGACCTGCCTTTTGTCCTTGGGTTTCTGGATCGGTGAATGAACCCAGTGTTCCAGATCGTTCTCACAGGTGAGGGGTTTCTGGGCTCAGTGCAGTCCTGATAAGACGGGCCTGGGCCACACCTCACTGGCTGCAGCCACGGCTCAGCTCCCCTGGCTAGAAAAAGGAGGGCCGGTCCCACAGAGGTCTGGGGTTACACTGGCCTGTAGACACTGTTTGGCTAGGGAGGACTACTGGGGTAGGAGGGGGTGGAGCTTGAGGAAGAGCATAGGGTCCCAGGCCTCAGGCTAGCAGGGGTCAGATAGATAACATGGCACCTCTCTGACCACTTCTGTACTCCAGTCCACCCTCCACAGCATCTCTGAACCACAGCCCTGGCCCCTGCCCTGTAGGCAGTAGAGGGACCACTTCATCAGCTGTGTGATGCCTAGCAATGTATCCTTTCTGAGCTATGAAAACGGGAACTTAAAAAAGTACTCATCCAGAAGATTTTTTGGAGGATCAAATACAAACGCTCCTCAGCACAATGCCAGGGACTCAGAAAGTGTGTGATCAACTTTATTTTCCTGTTGCTTTCTTCTCTATAACAGCTTTTCACAAATTGCTCTGGCTTTACGAAGGAAGCTAGGCAAGCTGGAAGATCCCAGAAGCAGAAGGAAAGCCGCTCCTGTCTCTTCATGCCCAGAAATACTACCACAAATGGAAGGCTTCCCCCACAGACCACTAGGTACCACTGGAGTCCTGAGACCCTGAGCAGAATGGATGTTGTAGAGGAAAAGCAATGTCCCCAGGAGACCTGCCCCTTAGCTAGACCCGCCAAGGACACATGTTCTTCAAGACTCCCTGCCCAACTGCAGCAAGAGTGGTCCAGATCCCTTGGTTGCTTTTATAAAGGAGGAGAAGGATATTTTTGTCATCATTACCCTCAAATAGAAACTAGAGTCTTAGAACAAGGGAGCCGTTTACTCACATGCCCAGACCCCTCCCCCAGTCCAGTTTAATTAGAATTTCTGGGGATGGGGCCAGCTTTGGGTGTTTTTTTAATGTCTCTAGGTACTTCTAATGTGTAACTAGAGTTAAGAATGACTGGTCTAGTCCAACCTTCTCACTGTAGGGATAAAAACACACAGGGAGAAAAACAGCCCTAGAAAGGTTAAAAGAAATAAAATATTTAAAGTGACAGACTATAGCGCAAAGTACGTGCCTAAAAGATGGACGCCGTTATCATGTCACTATTTCTAATACTGCCCCAGACAGGGCTGGCTTCATGGACATGTGACATGTATCATGGCCCAGGCTCGCATGCTTCGCAGGCATCTGTGCTTCGTTTCCTGCTCTGATGTTGCCATCTTGAAATTCTTAATTTTTAAACAAGGGGTCCTGCATTTTCACTTTGCACTGGCCCCAGATCACACAGCTCTTATACACAGAGTAGATCATCACCACATTAAAGAAAGATGGCTCAGGGCCACTCCTGTCTCTTCATGTCCAGAAATACTGCCACAAAATGGATGACTTCCCCCAGAGACCACCAGATACCACTGGAGTCCTGAGACCCTGGGCAGAATGGATGCTATAGAAGAAAATCAATGTACCCAGGAGACCTGCCCCAGGGCTCAGGGCTCGGAGGCTGCAGGGTGTGGGGCAGGGAGGGCTCGGATGCAGCTTCCTCTGCCCATGTCCCCTAGCCTGGCTCTCTACTGCCACAATGCTGGGCCCTCCATTGCCCAAGGAGCTCCCTTCTCCTGTCTATTGTATCAGGGAGGAGGCTGTCCCTGCATCTCCTGGGGGAAGCAGTGTAGACTAGTGGAAAGAGAGTGAGATCAGTCAGGCCTGGGTCATACCTTCAGCACTCGCTCTTATTGGCTATGAGAGGTCCTCTGAGCCTCAGTTCCTCATGTGTAAAAGGGAGGAAGTAGGCCGGGCGCGGTGGCTCACGCCTGTAATCCCAGCACTTTGGGAGGCTGAGGCGGGCAGATCGCCTGAGGTCGGGAGTTTGAGACCAGCCTGGCCAACACGGAGAAACCCCGTCTCTACTAAAAATACAAAATTAGCCGGGCATGGTAGCGCATGCCTGTAATCCCAGCTACTTGGGAGGCTGAGGCAGGAGAATCGCTTGAACCCGGGAGGGGGAGGTTGTAGTGAGCCGCGATCGCACCATTGCACTCCAGCCTGGGCAACAAGAGTGGAACTCCATCTCAAAAAAAAAAAAAAAAAAGGAAGAAATAATGCCTGCCTTGCAGAACCACTGTGAGGAGAACCCAGCATATCATGACTGTCCCACAAGATGCTGGAAATATGTGAATTCTCTTCACTTTACAGGGAAGAGGGAGAAGCATCTTTCTCCAAAAGAATGGGGCCCCAGTGTTCCAGGTGCAGCCTGGACAAAGGACCCAGGGTCCTTTGTCTCCCTGGGAGGCTCAACTACAATCAGTTCCCAGGTTTCTGCTTTGCTTGTGAAAACTAAGGATAGGCAGTTCTAGGGAAAGGTTTAATTCCGGAGTGGCATGCAGCTTCAGCGCTCTTTGTAAAGGGTTGTTGCTGCTGCCCTCTAGTGGTAACTTGTCTGTATCTGCACAAATTCCTAACTTTGGGTAAATAATAAATACTTAATAACATACTACAACTCAATTTAAAAAATAATGTATTGAGTCTCTACTTTGTTAAGAACTAGGGATACAAAGACAAATAAAACGCAGTTCTTTCCTTCTAAGAATTCACAGTTTAGAAAATGAGGCAAACTCTTAAAAGAGATTGCTTGAATATAACCCAATGTGGTAAGGTTTTTTCTTTTTTTCTTTTTTTTGCCCAAAGGAGATAAGTTTTAATAAAAACAATGATTCCCACAACTTCTGGTTCCACACAAAATGGATTCCTATTGTTCCCATTATGTAAAGCTAAAAATTCTTGAATATCATATATAATAAACATAAGAAGACTCTGAAAGGTTGAGGGGAAAGGAGACTGGCTGGGGAACTTGCGACCCAGGGAAAGACACGGCAGTGAGTTCTCTGAGTTTTCCTTTTCTTTTCTTTTTTTGAGGCAGGGTCTCATTCTTTTGCCCAGGCTGGAGTGCAGTGGTGTAATCATGGCTCACTGCAGCCTCAACTTTCTAGAATCAAGCAATTCTCCCACCTCAGCATCCCCAGGAGCTGGGGCCACAGGCATGTGCCGCCACAACCAGCTAATATATTTTAGTTTTTATTTATTTATGTATTTATTTATTTATTGGGATGGAGTTTCACTCTTGTTGCCCAAGCTAGAGTGCAATGGCACATGATCTCAGCTCATTGCAACCTCTGCCTCCTGGGTTCAAGCAATCCTCCTGCCTCAGCCTCCTGAGTGGCTGAGATTACGAGTGCCTGCCACCATCCCTAGCTAATTTTTTGTTTTGTTTTTTTTTTTAGTAGATATGGGGTTTCACTATGTTGGCCAAGCTGGTCTCGAACTCCTGACCTCAGGTGATCCACCTGCCTTGGCCTCCCAAACGGCTGGGATTACAGGCATGAGCCATAGCACCCATATTTTTTGTAGTGATGAGGTCTCACTCTGTTGCCTAGGCTGGTCTCGAACTTCTGGGCTCAAGTGCTCCTCCCACCTCAGCCTCCCAAAGTGCTGAGATTCTGGTGTGAGCCATGGCACCCAGACTCTAGGTTTTAATTTTGTCTTAATTATATCTTAACTGGATCCTGGAGAAGCTGACAACTTAACACAACAATGGACACAGTCAAGCAACCAGGAAAGGAGCAGCCTAGCAAGACAGAAACTTTTAGACAATAATCACTCTAGTGCAGCCAAACTCCACAGAGTAAACATATGGTGGAAAAGCTGAGTGGGAGCCTGGACTTCCACCCTCACACAGCTGTAATGAGGCAGCTGCTTCTTCTGCCAGGGTGGTGTCAGAGAAGGCTAAGTGGAAGGCGGAGGCTTTTATCTCCATCCAGTGGCAATGAGGCCCAGCCCCTGCAAAGTCAGTGGAGGCCACTTGGGGAACCTGGACTTCCACATCCATCTGAAGGTTAGGATGCCCTCTCCCTCCCTGCTGGGGCAGTGGCAGAGGAGGCCTGGTGGAGAGCCAGGACTTTAACCTCCACCAAGTAAGAACGAGGCACCCCTCTTTCTCCCTGCCTGGAGATGATCAGAGAAGGCAAAGTGGGAAGCTGGAAGTCTGTCCACCTCTCTGTGTAAGGAGGTTCCCCTACTCATGGTGTCAGTGGAGGCCCCATGGGGCCAGGCAGAAATGACACAGTATTTTCAAATATTGTTTTGAGAACTGTTTTGTGTCTAGAAGTTTTATGTCAAGAATTCTACATCCAGTGAAAATATCCTTCAGGAATAAAGGAAAAATTAAGGCATTCTCAAGTGAAGGAAAACTAAGAGAGTTCATCACCCCCAGATACCTCCTTCCTAAAAGAATGATTAAAAGGGCCGGGCGTGGTGCCTCACGCCTGTAATCCCAGCACTTTGGGAGGCAGAGGCAGGTGGATCACTCGAGGTCAGGAGTTCAAAAATAGCCTGACCAACATGGTGAAACCCTGTCTCTACTAAAAATACAAAAATAAGCTTGGCATGGTGGCACACACCTGTAATCCCAGCTGTCTGGGAGGCTGAAGCAGGAGAATCACTTGAACGTGGGAGGCAGAGGTTATGGTGAGCCCAGATCGTGCCATTGCTCTCTAGCCTGGGCAACAAGAACGAAACTCCATCTCAAAAAAAAAAAGAAAAAGAAAAAGAATGATTAAAAGAAGACTGTACAACAGAAAGGAAATAATGAAAGAAGGAATCTCAGAACATCAGGAAAGAAGAAAGAACAATGGGGAGAGTAAAAACATGGTCAATACAATAAGCTTTCATTCTCTTCTTGAGTATTCTAAATTATGTTTGATGGTTGAAGCAAAAATTGAAATATTGCCTAATGTGGTTATCAATATTTGTAAAGTAAATATTTAAGACAATTATAAGTGGGAGAGGATAAAGAGACTTAAAAGGAGGCAAGTTTGCTTTCTTTCTCTCTCTCTTTCTTTCTTTCTTTCTTTTTTTTTTTTTTGTGAGACAGAGTCTTGCTCTGTTGCCCAGGCTGAAGTACAGTGGTGTGATCTTAGCTCACTGCAACCTCCACCTCCTGGGCTCAAGTGATTCTCCTGCCTCAGACTCCTGAGTAGCTGAGACTACAGGCATGCACCACCACGCCCGGCTAATTTTCATATTTTTAGTAAAGATGGGGGTTTCACCATGTTGGCCAAGCTGGTTTCCAACTCCTGACCTCAAGTGCTCCACCTGCCTCAGCCTCCCAAAGTGCTAGGATTACAGACATGAGCCACCACACCTGGCCAAAAGGAGGCACGCTTTCTGTACTTTACTATACTTCACCAGGAGACCATGATAAGGTATATGTACATAATGAATACTTAGATAAAATACTAAAAGAAAACCATACAAAAGAAATACATTTAAAAACACAATTGATAAATCAAAATGGATTTTTTTTTAAAGTTCAAGTAACCTGGAGGTAAGCAAGGGGTAAAAAAAGAGAAAAAAATCAGAAAAACAAACAATAAAATGTCAGACTTAAGTTCTAATATACAATAATTACCATAAATGTAAACAGCTTAAATATATCAAAAGACAGATTGGGAGAAAAGATTTTTTAAAAATATATGACACAATATGTCATTTACAAGAAACTCTCCTCAGATATAATAATGTATGTAGGTTGACAGTAAAAGATGAAAATGATGCAAGCATCTTAATTCTAAATTAACAAAGTATAGCTATGTTAATATTAGATAAAGCACTTCAAAGCAAATCACCAGGTCTAGAAATGGATACTGCAGAATGATAAAGGGTCAATCTAACAAGAATACAAAGATACACAACAATTCTAAATTTGTATGCACCAAACAACAGAGCTCTAAAAATATATGAAGCAAAACTGATAGAGCTGAAAGGAGAAACAGACAAATCCACAATTATAGTAGGAGACTTCAACATCTCTCTCAACAATTGATAAAACAGCTATACAGAAAATCAAAATATAGGCTGAGAGTGGTGGCTCATGCCTGAAAGCCCAGCCCTTTGGGAGGCAGGTGGATCATTTGAGGTCAGGATTTGGAGACCAGCCTGGCCAACATGGTGAAACCCCATCTCTATTAAAAATACAAAAATTAGCCGGGCATGGTGGCGGGCACCTGTAATCCCAGCTACTCGGGAGGCTGAGGTAGGATAATTGCTTGAACCTGGGAGGTGGAGGTTGCAGTGGGCCGAGACTGCGCCATTGCACTCCAGCCTGGGTGACAGAGCAAGACTCCATCTCAAAAAAAAAGAAAAGAAAAGAAAAGAAAAACCTCAAAATCAAAATATAGAACTCAAAAACACCACTAACCAAGAGGATCTAACTGACATTTATAGACGAACACTCCACCTCACAGCAGCAGAATACACATTATTTTCAAGTGCCCACGGAATATTATACCAACATACACCATATCCTGGACCATAAAATGAACCTCAATAAATTTTAAAAAAACTGAAATCATGCAGTATGTATTCACCAACCACAATGGAATAAAACCAGAAATCATTAACAGAAAGATAACAGGGAAATCTCCAAACACTTGAAAACCAAACACACTTCTAAACAATCCTAGGATCAAAAGAGGAAGTCTCAAGGGAAATTTTTTTAATGGAACTGCATGAAAATGAAAATAGAATGTGTGAAAATTTGTGAGACACAACTAAAGCAGCGCTAAGAAGAAAATGCATGGCACTAAACTCATACATTAGAAAGAAGGAAAAATCAGGTGCTAGGCGTGGTGGCTCACACCTGTAATCCTAGCACTTTGGGAGGCTGAGATGGGCAGATCACTTGAGCTCAGAAATTTGAGACCAGCCTGGGCAACATAATGAAATACCATCTCTACAAAAAATGCAAAAAAATTAGCTGAGCGTGGTGGCACAAGCCTGTAATTTCAGCTATTCAGGAGGCTGAAGCACAAGAATTGCCTGAGCCCAGGAGGCAGAGGTTGCACAGAGCTGAGATCGCACCACCACACTCCAGCCTAGGCAACAGAGCCAGAACCTGTCTCAAAAATAAAATAAAATAAAATAAAATAGGAAAAAATATATATACATATATATGTATGTATATATATATTTTCCTTCTTTATATGTGTGTGTGTATGTGTGTGTGTGTGTGTGTGTGTGTGTATATATATATATATATAAAATACCATATACAATTGTTTTAAAAAAGAAATATTTTGTAATCCCAGCACTTTGGGAGGCTGAGGCAGGAGGATCACGAGGTCAGAAGATCGAGACCATCCTAGCTAACATAGTGAAACCCAGTCTCTACTAAAAAATACAAAAAATTAGCCAGGTGTGGCAGTGTGCACCTGTAGTCCCAGCTACTCAGGAGGCTGAGGCAGGAGAATCGCTTGAACCTGGGAGGCGGAGGTTGCAGTGAGCCAAGACTGCACCACTGCACTCCAGCCTGGGCGACAGAGTGAGACTGTCTCAAAAAAAAAAAAAAAAAAAGTATTTTAGATACAAATCTAGCAAAACATGTACATAACTTGTTTGTTGAAAACTACAAAACACTGAAAAAATATCCAAGAAGACCTAACTAAATGAAGAGATACACATGTTCTCATACTGGGACGATCATAATAAAGATATCAGTTCTCCCCAGATTGAGTTGTAACTTTCATGCACTTCCAGCAAGATTATTTCTAGATACAGATAAGCTTATTCTAAAATTTATATAGAAAGACAAAGGAACTAGGATAGCTGAAACAATTTTGAACAACAAAGTAACAAAGTGCTAGGAATCGTGCTACCTGCTTTTAAGATTTATTACACAGCTACAGTTATCAAGACTGTGTGGTACTGGCAGAGAAACAGACATATAGGTCAGTGAACTAGCATTAAAAACCTAGAAATAGGCCATACAAATATGCTTAACTGATTTTTTTCTAGCTTGAAGGTTTTTTATTATAATAAATGCAGATAATATAAAACTGACCATTTTAATCATTGTATTTCTTTTATTATATATACATATTTTACTTTTACACATAGGAACATTTTAACCATTTTGTTTACTTTATTTACTTATATTATTATTATTATTATTATTATTATTATTATTATCCTGAGATGGAGGCTCACTCCCTTGTTGCCCAGGGCGCTGGAGTGCAGTGGGCGTGATTTCGGACCTCACGCAATCTCCACCTCCCCAGGTTCAAACAATTTTCCTGCCTCAGTCTTCTGAGTAGCTGGGATTACAGGTGCCCAACCACACCTGTCTAATTTTTGTAGTTTTAGTAGAGACGGGGTTTCTCCATGTTGGCCAGGCTGGTCTCGAACTCTTGACCTCAGGTGGTCCACCCGCCTTTGCCTCCCAAAGTGCTGGGATTACAGGTGTAAGCCACCATGCCCAGTCCATTTTTTTTTTTTTTTTTTTTTTTTAGATGGGGTCTCGCTTTTTTTCCCCGGGTGGAGTGCAGTGGCACAATCTCGGCTCACTGCAACCTCCACCTCCCGGGTTCAAGTGATTCTCCTGCTTCAGCCTGCTGAGTAGCTAGGACTACAGGCATGTGCCACCACACTCGGCTAATTTTTGTATTTTTAGTAGAGATGGAGTTTCACCAAGTTGGCCAGGCTGGTCTCAAACATCTGACCTCAGGTCATCTGCCCACCTCAGCCTCCCAATGTGCTGGGATTACAGGCGTGAGCCACCACGCCTGGTCTGATTTTTTAATAAAACTAAAAAAGCAATTCATGGAAGGAAGGAAGGATGGATAATCTTTTCAACCAATGGTGATGGACCATAGATATCCATAACAAAAAAAGAGAGGGAGAGAGAGAAACTTGATTTGTAATTAAAATTCAAAAGTTAAAAAGAAAAACAACCAATCCATGTTATCAGCCAACCCATATCAACCTAACACATATCAATCTCACAACCCATATCAATCTCTTGTTGGAACAAGGACTGAACATGTGCAACAAGCACTATCATTTATGGGGTGGAAGAAGAGGAAGAACACTACACTCGCTGGGCCACAGCATACCAAGATCCTGGCAGGGAGATATTTGGAGCTCCCTTGATCTAAGGGTACTTTTTACCCCTGAAGAGGCCAGTTTCTGCTCTCTGATCATAGCTATCCATGCCAGATCCTGGGTTTTTCCTTATCTTGTCTGACTTCATTTGTAGGGCTATTAGGGGTTATGGCTTTCTGGGGATCTTACCATCTATTACACCCTACGTGGGATTCTGGTGGTCCAAGGTCATTATTTTTATGCAAACAAAGATGCTTTTTCTCAGTTCAAGCTTTGTAGCTTTGTGAGTTTTCTAGTGTACACACACACACACATATACACACACACAGAGACCATTTAAAAATCTATTTGATTGCATTTAGCTCCAAGAGTAATTAAACCTCTCCTCAACTCATTCTGGCTATTCTATCATTTTAATTAAAATATCTTGAGTTTATTAGTTGTCTGGGACAAAACACACACCACCCTGCCACACTTTTTTTTTTTTTTTTTCCTGGAGCAGTTTAGCCAACTGAAAACAATTTCAATCCAATCACTGATGTAAACCGAAGGTGTGAGAGCCATACCCAGGTTCAATTTTGCTTTTTCACAAATATGCTTTTCAGGGGTAGAAAATCCAAGCTGTTAGACTGTTCTTAAATTTTCCATTAGAAAATGCCATAGGAATGCAGAAAAGGGTGTGGCAATTCCGCCTGGGGAATTCAGGAAGAGCAAGAGAGAAGCTACAGCCAGGTGCCTCAACACAGCCAGGGCCTTTCTCATGGCTGCCTGGCCAACTCACCTTCCACTCTCTGCAGAAGCTACTTTTAACCTTCTCCTCTTTCCCCCAACTCCCACTCCTCCAACTCCCTGCTCACTCAGTCTTGCCTCCTTCCTCAGAGAAAGTTAAAACTATCAGATTGGGACACCCTCAAGCTCAGTTCATCCTCCTCATGTAGATTTTTAACCCCTTTCAGCTCTGCATATCCATAAGCTGAGCCCATCTCCCACCCTTCCTCAGCCTCCCTAGGGATTTTGGAATTTGCAGTGCACCCTTACACAAACCCCATGTGCCCTCGCCTTCACTCTGAATATTCCCTTCACCTTCTTGCCCTGTAGGAAAACTGGCTGATGCCTGCAGGCAACACTTCCCTCAATGAGGCAACAGCCTCTTCAAATGAGGGCTATTTTCCCTCTCTTGCTCCTCATTCCAGTTGGCCTGCGATAGGGGTAGCTGTCCTCCCTTCCAGTCCTCCATAAACCCCCAGCCTTTTTGAAACAATTGACATTAGGCCACACCCTGCCTCTTTGTTACAGTCCTCTTCAGATCTCTTCCTCATTCACAGAGTATTCTGGTCACAGCTAACTGTGTCTCTCTGCCACTGTCCCATCATCATTCTTCATACCTTCCTAGCACCCTGGGATCTATGCAAATGATCTATCCAACACCTCAACTCCCAGCATGACAATCTCCCACAATGTCCCAGCCTCCCTTGCAGCTAGGAGTAGCCATGTGACCCATTTCAGTCAAATGGGATGGAAGTCAAAATCCGAAAGGAGGGACTGTGAAAGCATTGCCTTGCAGGGTGTATGCAGCGTCCCTGGGTTAATGAGCATGTGTAAATGGGAGGAGGACAGCACAGTCACTGGCCCTGACATGACTGAACCAATGACCCCACACCAGCAGCCACCTATCTCCAATCTACTTCAGCCACTCTGGTTCAATTTCCTGCCCTTGCAGCTAAAAGAATTCCTAATAATTTCTCATCAATACCACCTCTCCCTGGCTTCCATCCTCAAGCCACTCACCCTCATCTTTTCACCCCTGTTCCTGCCCAAATCCTAGTGTGTCTAAGGCTGCTAGTTATTCCTCAATATCCATTCTCCCCTTCTCTCTTTTGTAACAGAACCCTAAAACTGTCACAGAGCCCACCCCGGACCCAGCTACTGCACTGCCACAGTCCTCTTTCTCCCCAGTGCTGTTTTTCTATCAGCAGCTTTTCATTTAATCTCTGTCATTTCCAACCAAGTACAAACACACTGCAATGTCTCCTGCAATGTTCTGATGTTAACAAAACGTCAAAAACCCTTTCCTAAACTCCTCATGTCCCCTAGCTACCACCTCATTTCTCAGCTCTCCTTTTATATTAGAAAAAAAAAAAAAAAAAAAAAAAAAAAAAACCTCCCCCAAAGAGGGGCCCCTTCCCCCCCTTTTCCTTCCCCCCCCCCCCCCCCCCCCCATTTCCCCGCCCCCCTTTTTAAATTAAAAAAAAAAAAAAAAAAAAAAAAAAGCTCTGCTCAAGAGAGTGGCCTGTCCTCCTCATTGCCTTCCTCTCCTCACACCCCCTCTGCCAGTGTCCTGATTCCTGGATGCCCGCCATTCTAGCAGAACTCCTCTTGTCAAAGCAATCTAATGCCTGTCACCTTGCCCAACCCAACAGTCTGTTCTCAACCTTCATTATATCCCATCTCACAGCAGCCTGTGGCAGAGGGAATCATGCCCTGTGTTCCTCCGCTGCTTCCTCCTTTAATCATGGAGAATATTGAACGTGTACGGAAGGAGAGAGCATGACGCTGAGCGCAGTGGCTCTGCCTGTAATCCCAGCAGTTTGGGAGGCCGAGGTGGGTGGATCACCTAAGGTCAGGAGTTCGAGACCAGCCTGGCCAACATGGTGAAACCCCATCTCCACTAAAAATACAAAAGTTAGCTGGGCCTGGTGGCGGCGCCTGTAATCCCAGCTACATACCCAGAAGGCTGAGGCAGGAGAATTGCTTGAACCCAGGAGACAGGGGTTGCAGTGAGCCGAGATCTCGCCATTGCACTCCAGCCTGGGAGACAAGAGCAAAACTCTGTCTCAAAAAAAAGAAAAAAAAAAAGCAGTGTGTGGTGACTCACACCTGTAATCCCAGCACTTTGGGAGGCCAAGGCAGGCGGATCACGAGGTCAGGAGATCAAGACAATCTTTGTTAACAAGGTGAAACCCCTTCTCTACTAAAAATACAAAAAATTAGCCAGGGATGGTGGTGGGTGCCTGTAATCCCAGCTACTCGGGAAGCTGAGGCAGGAGAATCTGAGGCAGAAATCCGGGAGGCAGAGGTAGTGGTGAACCAAGATCATGCCACTGCACTCCAGCCCGGTGCCCGAGAAAGACTGTCTCAAAAAAAAAAAAAAAAAAAAAAAAAAAAAAAAACGGGGAGGAGAGAGCATGAAACAATGAGCCTCCGGTACACACCACTCAGCCCAACCACCTCCAACCCACGCTAGGGAAGTCCTGCCCAGACTCACCTCTGCATCTTCCCCTCCCTATTGTTTGGAAGGAAATCCTAGATACTACATCATTTTATCGGTAAAATATTTCAGCATTTCTAAAAGATAACTTTTAAAAATGTAAACAACTCTCTCATTCTTTTTCTCCCAGTTTCATTTTTAATTTTTTCTATATCTCTATTACTTATTTATAATTTCAACTTTTATTTTAGATTCACAGGGTACATGTACAGGTTTGTTACCTGGGTATATTGTGTGATGCTTATATCTGGGGTACAATTGATCCCATCACCCAGATAGTGAGCATAGTACCTAATAGTTTTTCAACCCTTACTCCCCTCATTCCTTCCCCCCTTTAGTAGTCTCCACTGTCTGGTATTGCCATCTTTATGTCCATGAGTATCCAGTGTTTAGCTCCACTTATAAGTGAGAGCCTGTGGTATTTGGATTTCTGTTCCTGTATTAATTGGCTTAAGATAATGGCCTCCAGCTGCATCCATGTTGTTATAAACGACATGATTTTGTGCTTTTTATGGCTGAATAGTATTCCACCTCCTCGTTCTGGAAACCCATTTTTCACTGGATTAACATTCACCAAATTCTCCTGATTTTAGTATTTTAGTCCTTTTGGGCTGCTATAACAAGATACCATAAACTGAGTGGCTTATCAACAACAACATTTTTTTTTTCTCACAGTCTGGAAGCTGGAAGTCCAAGATTAAGGTACCAGCAGACTTGGTGCCTGGAGAGGGCCCACTTTCCAGTTCATAGAGGTTTCTAGCTGTGCCCTTACATAGTGGGTGGAGCAAACGAGCTCCCTTAAGTCTATTTTTTTTTTTTTTTTTTGAGGCAGGATCTTGCTCTGTTGCCCAGGCTGGAATGAGGTGGTGCAATCATGACTCACTGCCCTGACTTCTGTACTCAAGTGATCCTCTTACCTCAGCCTCTAAACTAGCTGGGACTACAGGCATTGCCACCACTCCTAGCGATTTTTTTTTTTTTTTAAATTTTTGCATAAACAGGGTCTTGCTCTGTTGTCTAGGCTGGCCTCCAAGTCCTAGGCTCAAGCAATCCTCCCACCTTGGCCTCCCAAAGTGCTAGGATTATAGGCATGAGCCACCGAACCTTGGGCCTATTGTAAGGGCACTAATCTCATTCATGAGGGCTCTGCCCTTCAGACCTAATTACCTCCCAGAGGCCCCACCTCCTAATACTATTACCTTGGTAATTAAGTTTCAACATATGAATTCTAGGGGACCACAAACATTCCGACCATAGCATCCTCCTACCCAAGTGGCCACTCCTCTTGCCAACCTCTCATCCAGGCTTGGGGCTTTCAATGACAGCTGAATACTCATCCCTTTCAAATTACCTCTGTGCCTCAATTTCTCCCCAGAGCTCCAGGTTCATTATCTTTTTTTTTTTTTTTTTTCAGATGGAGTCTTGCTCTGTCACCCAGGCTGAGTGCAGTGGTGCAGTCTTGGCTCACTGCAACCTCTGCTGCCCAGGTTCAAGCGATTCTCGTGCCTCAGCCACCCAAGCAGCTGGGATTACAGGCATGAGCCACCATGCCTGGCTAATTTTTGTATTTTTAGTAAAGACAGGGTTTCACCATGTTGGCCAGGCTGGTCTTGAACTCCTGGCCTCAAGTGATCCACTGGCCTCAGTCTCCCAAAGTGTTGGGATTAGAGGCATGAGCCACTGTGCCTGGCCCAGGTTCAGATATCTAACTGCACACACACCTGGCATCTCTGCTTGGAGGTCCATTAGGCATCTTCAAACTAACATGGGTTAACTAGAACCTTTGATATTCTGCACCCTCCTTCCCATCACTTCCTCACTGAGTCTTCTCCACCCTTCATTCCATTTTTAGCCCTAAGCCTAGAAGTCATTATTCTGTTCTGCAATCTGTTTGCAAGTTACGTCACTTCTACATTCAAAATATTATATATCCAGAATTCAACCATGGTCCACCATATCCATCACTTGTACCAAAGCCACCATCATAAGCAGACCAGTGGTTTCCATATTTATTTGGCATTTTCCCTGATGAAGATAGAATTACACTTTATGTAATTTGAAATACATAGAAATAGAAGCTGACCCTGTACCCCTAATATATGTATATTTACTAACTGGCAAATTATATGCAGATACCTATTAATATGTATTATAAAACATAAAAGAGAAATTTATAAAGGGTGACCTAAAGAGAAAATAGACAGTTTTTAAACGTCTTGCTAATTGTGATAGCTTCATACTATCATTTTACCTAACATCTCAAGGCACAATATACACTTAGGTAAGGTTTGTGATTAATTATAATAAAAATACACATTTCAAATAGCCTTTTTATTAATTCCACATTTCACTTGGACACAAGTGTAAGATTTGATCAAGTTCTCTTTTTTAATCTTAAAGTGTGGCTAACAAAGATCTCATACTAGGAAAACGAGAATGTCAGATCCACTATTTTCATATGATTTGCTTGTGATTGTATTGCTAATATTAATAATATGACTTCCAATATATGACTTCTTAGCAGGAATCTTGTAAAGCCACTTGTTCTTTTCTTCCTCTTCCTCTTCCTCCTCCTCCTCCTCCTCCTCCTCCTC
>NW_016823089.1:696948-743250 GCF_001698545.2 Rhinopithecus bieti | reverse complement strand
AAAAAAAAAAAAAAAAAAAAAAAAAAAAAAAAAAGCTGCATGATGCTCCCCTTGGGCATGTACCACACCTTATTCAACCATTCGTAAACTGTTTCCATTTTTTTTTATGTTAAATAAACTCTAAGATGTACAGACGTCTTTTTTCTGGCTCTCCGATTATCTTCTGCAGATAAACTCCTAGAAGTTACTGGGGCAAAGGGAGTGAACCTTTAATTTTTTCTGAGACAGAGTCTCGCTCTGTAGCCCAGGCTGGAGTGCAGTGGCGCGATCTCGACCTTGGCTCACTGCAAGCTCCGCCTTCCGGGTTCACGCCATTCTCCTGCCTCAGCCTCCTGAGTAGCTGGGACTACAGGCGCCCACCACCGCGCCCGGCTAATTTTTTGTATTTTAGTAGAGACGGGGTTTCACCGTGGTCTCGATCTCCTGACGTCGTGATCCGCCCGCCTCTGCTTCCCAAAGTGCTGGGATTACAAGCGTGAGCCACCGCGCCCGGCCGAACCTTTAATTTTTAATAAAATTTTTTAAATTACAGAAAATTAAAGCCGTAGTCGTCGGATTCTACTTCATAGACGGTCCACAGAGATTTCAACCAGTTCGATTGAAACCATCCCAAATTCCCTCCCCGCACTAAGTTTTCCTCGGTCTTGGGAAACGTGGCCCCGCAGTCCGCACTCACGAGCGCGCACTAACGCGGGACTCTTTCCAATGGGGAAACTTCTTGACACGCCCCCGAGGCACCACCTCTTTAAAATTTAAAACGAAGGCCCAGGCCAATGAATGCTAAGCTTCTCTCGGACCACAGAGACCCACCCACCATCACTCCCTTCACCAATCAGACTGAAGTTTTCTCCACTGCCCCTCCAATCACCGCCAAAAATGGAAGTTGCTTTCGTAACTTACGTAAGGCAAGCAGCCAATAGGAGCTAACCTTGGAAACTAGCTCCGCCAATAGCAGCAGCTCCTGAAGAGCGCGGGAGCCTTTCGACCAGGGTCCCAAAGGAAAGCAGTGAATGGCGCTGGTTCCCTGAAGGAAGGGACTAAGGGACGGTGGCACGGGCCCGGACCGGGGCCCTGGGGCGGCGGCACGGCCGATATGGCATGCTGTCACAAAGTAATGCTGCTGCTCGACACCGCGGGCGGCGCCGCTCGCCACAGCCGGGTCCGGCGGGCCGCCTTGCGCCTCCTCACCTACCTGAGTTGCCGATTCGGCCTGGCCAGGGTCCACTGGGCCTTCAAGTTCTTTGACTCGCAGGGGGCGAGGAGCCGGCCGTCCCGAGTGTCTGACTTCCGCGAGCTGGGGGCTCGCTCGTGGGAGGACTTTGAGGAGGAGCTGGAGGCCAGGCTCGAGGATCGCGCCCACCTGCCCGGCCCGGCGCCCAGGGCCACCCACACGCACGGCGCCCTGATGGAGACGCTGCTAGACTACCAGTGGGACCGGCCCGAGATCACGTCGCCCACGAAGCCGATCCTGCGGAGCAGCGGGAGGAGACTGCTGGACGTGGAGAGCGAGGCCAAGGAGGCCGAGGCCGCGCTCGGGGGCTTGGTGAACGCCGTCTTCCTCCTGGCCCCCTGTCCGCACTCGCAGAGGGAGCTGCTGCAGTTCGTGTCTGGGTGCGAGGCCCAGGCCCAGCGCCTGCCGCCCACCCCTAAGCAGGTGATGGAGAAGTTGTTACCCAAGAGAGTCCAGGAAGTCATGGTCGCCCGAAAAATCACCTTCTACTGGGTGGATACCACCGAATGGTCTAAGGTAAGGAAGGTTACAGTCGTCTCAGACAGCGTGCGCGGTGCGTTCCTTGCTAAGCAGAACTTGGCAGCGTCCTTAGAGCAGCCACAGACCCGGAATGAGACTAACAAGGAAACAAATAAATAGGGACAGTTTTCACAACAAAATGGGTAGTTCCTCACTACCTACTGTTTAAGACCCCTCACAATTTGGGCCCTACCTGCCTTCCCAGACTTGATTTTCCTACACACTACATGTACTCTAACATATTCAAGTCCAGTCTAGAAAATCAACAGGTCTGGACCGCTTGTTTTGTGTTATGTGTGTTCTTCAATCTGCCTGGAATGCCAGTTCTCACTCTTCCAGGCCAGTCCTAACTTCACTTACCCTTTAAGGCTTATCCCAGTGACAACTGCTCAGTCCAGCGTCTGAACTGCTATACACATTTTTGTGTGGCACGTAACCCTTTCTCCATGTTTTGATTGTGCACATCTCTCACCCTCCATCTAATCTAAAAATACCTCAGAGGCAGGCAGCAGGTTTTAACACAATATCCAGATGTGTGAGTGTGTATATATGTGTGTGTATATATACGTATATATGTGTGTGTATATATATGTGTGTATATATGTGTATATATGTGTGTGTGTGTATATATATATATATTTTTTTTTTTTTTTTTTTTTGAGACAATCTATGTCGCCCAGGCTGGAATGCAGTGGCACAATCTCACCTCACTGCAACCTCCACCTCCCGGGTTCAAGCAATTCTCGTGCCTCAGCCTCCCAAGTAGCTGAGACTACAGGCTCACGCCACCATGCCCAAGTAATTTTTTTGTATTTTTAGTAGAGACCAGGTTTCATGCTGCCCAGGCTGGTCTCGAACTCCTGGCTTCAGGCAATCCACCTGCCTTGGCCTCCTAAAGTGCCAGGATTATAGGTGTGAGCCACCACGCCCAGCCACCCAGATGTGTATTAAACATTGTAGGTATTCAGTCAGTATTTGCTGACTAAATGAGTAAATTCTTGCAAACTTAAAGTCTTACATGGCTAATTTGGATTTTTGTTGAAGTGGTGAGGCCCCCTGCTCCTGTTAAGTGCTAGGATAGGTATATATTTTTGCCTTCATCCTTCTCCTCATTGCACTTCGTTTAGTCAACAAATGTACATTGAGAAGCCAGTAACATTGAGTGCCTACCACACTGTATGAGCTGCTGGGGACATGGTAGCCAAAGCAGGGAACAGATTAAACAGATAAGCAAGTGACAATTTCAAATCATGCTCTGGAGAAAATAAAACGGGGTGAGAGGATGGGAGTAGAAGGAGGTGGTTATTGTATATAGGGTGATAGTCAGGGAAGGTTTTTTTTTTTTTTTTTTTTGGGAGACAGTCTTGCTTTGTCACCCAGGCTGGAGTTGCAGTGGCACGATCTCGGCTTACTGCAACCTCTACCTTCTGGGTTCAAGCAATTCTCCTGCCTCAGCCTCCCAAGTAGCTGGGATTACAAGCGGGTGCCACCACACCTGGCTAATTTTTTTGTATTTTTAGTAGAGATAGGGTTTCACCATGCTGCCCACCCTGGTCTCAAACTCCTGAGCTCAGGCAATCCGCCAACCTCAGCCTCCCAAAATGCTAGGATTACAGGCGTGAGCCACCACGCCCAGCAGGGAAGGCCTTTTTGAGCAGATAATTGAATGGTGAAGGAGGAGGAACTCAAAGGTAGGTAAAGAACATTCCAGGTGAAGAGATGAGCAGGTGTAAGGATTTCAGCTGGAAATGAACTTAGTTTGTTTCAGAAACAAAAAGGCAATGAGTGCTGAGACCTAGTAGGCAAGGGGAGCAGTGTGAGAGGAAGTCAGAAAGCAGGAGAGGCCGACCTGTAGGGCCAAGGTCAAAAATGTGGATTTTGTTCTAATTAATTAATGAGAAGTCTTTGGAATGTGGTTTAACCAGGTGAAAGATGCCATTCTGCTTAATGGAAATACATGTCACTAACCCAGGAGTGAGTTAAATTGCAAGATTACAGATGGAAAATGAGCAAGCATTTAAATAATGATATGGTGTGTTAACATTTTCAAAGTGCCTTCACATACAAAGCCCGAAAAAGGCGTGGCAAATGCAAAATAAGGCAGCAGTGGTTTGTCAAGAAAAGGAAAGGACAAGAAGTGTTTAAGGGGATGATAAACATTTATGGGGAAAATGGAATCTTAGAAATATTAAAATTTAAGGCAGCCAGTCAAGCCTTAGACACAGTATACAATATATTGCTCAGTTTGAAACAATTCATATCACATCAAAAACTTTCTTCTGGAATTGTATTTTGTTAAATATTGGCTAGAAATAAGTTAGATGGGGCTTAATGGGTCTTGGAGATTCTTTGTCTCGCTTTTTTTCTCTTTAATCTCTCTCCCTTTTTTTTTTTTTGAATAGCATTGAAATAAGTGGGTTGACTGGATATTTTTAAAGATCCCTTCCAGGTCTGACATACCGTCTACTGAGGGGATGGGTCTTCTCTGAGGCTTCCCTTCTTACATCTGCTGTTTCCCCTAAGAAAATGCCCATCAGATACTCTTAAACTTTTCTGGAATTTTCTTCTGCTGAAGATCTAGCATTTCCTATTCAAAAACCTGCCCAGCCATGCTGGGCAAAAGGAAGGTTTAAGCTGTGTCCTTGGGGAGTGCTCTGTGCAGGAGTGGGGAAAAGGGAAGAAGAGAAAATCCAGGTCCTGCCTTGGGGAGCGCACAGTGTGGGAAGTATAACTGGGAGAAACAGAACTTGCACTTACATTGGAGGCGGAGGGATCAAAGTGCATAAAACAGGGTATCATATTTTCTAAGACATAGGATAGAATAGAGGATAAGAGACCTCTGACACATTTTGAACTTTATGCCTTAGATTTATTCAACACATATTTGTTCCATACCTGCCAGGTATGCTAAGGAATCAAATAGATGTAGTCCCTGCTCTCTTGGAGCTTATAGTCTAGTGGACATTTACAGATCCCCAAATTTGAAACTACCACTAGCACATGTCTGTCACTTATCCTATAATATACATACGAATGAAAAATGTGACCATACTCTGTAGTATACTGTTCGTATTTTTGTTTTTGTTTTGTTTTGTTTTGTTTGAGACAGAGTCTTGCTCTGTTGTCCAGGCTGGAGTGCAATGGTACAATGTGGGCTCACTGCAACCTCTGCCTCCCGGGTTCAAGTGAGCCTCCTGCCTCAGCCTCCCGAGTAGCTGGGATTACAGGCACGTGCCACCACGTCCGGCTAATTTTTGTATTTTTAGTAGAGACAGGGTTTCACCATCTTGGTCAGGCTGATCTCGAACTCCTGACCTGAGGTGATCCACCCCACCTCGGACTCCCAAAGTGCTGGGATTACAGGCTGTTATTTTTTTTTAATCACATGTTTTGCTATGGTTTGAATATCTGTCCCCTCCAAAACTCATGGAGTAATGAGTGTCATGGGAGTGGGACTGGTGGCTTTATAAAAAGAGGAAGAAAGTGTTGAGCTCACTTGCTCAGCTCCCTCGCCATGCTTTGCCCTGTGCTGCCTTGGAATTCTGCAGAGTCCCCACCAGCAGGAAGGCCTTTGCGAAGTGCAGCCCCCTGGCCTTGGACTTCTCAGCCTCCATAACTGTAAGAAATAAATTCCTTTTCTTTACAAATTACCTAGTTTCAGCTATTCTGTTATAAGCAACATTAAACAGACTAAGGCATGCACACATTACCTTTCATAGAAACTTAATGTCCTTTTCAACACTTATTAATAATAAGTTACATCTTCACCCCCCACCCCCGCCCCCCAAGACAGAGTTTCGCTCTTGTCACCTAGGCTGGAGTGCAGTGGTGCGATCTGGGCTCAATGCAACCTCTGCCTCCCAGGTTCAAGCGATTCTCCTGCCTCAGCCTCCCCGATAGCTGGGATTACAGGCACCAACCACCACACCCAGCTAATTTTTGTATTTTTAGTAGAGATCACCCTGTTGACTAGGCTGGTCTTGAACTCCTGACCTCAGGTGATCCATCTGCCTTGTGGATCAAAGTGAGGGGTGCTGGGATTACAGGTGTTGGCCACCACCACCAGCCATAAAGTTACATCTTAACCTTTCATTTTATTAGCAGGGTTTTTTTGTTTTCCTGGCTGGTCTTCTGGCTGAAACAATTCCAACAAAATTTTTGCGTCCCTCTGGCAGAAAATCCTAATCAGGATCTATGGCGTCTGAACTAGGTTACCATTCTCTCCATAGCAGTGAACACAGATATAGATACATGGATGGTAACAGCACATACTAATTAATTGGTTAATCTAATACAGCATTTTCCAGATTGATACGCATAACTGAAACAAAAGTTTAGATAGATTAGAAGGTAATGTGCTCCCGTACATTGTTTATCTTCGTTACATGGGATCTTTTGTTTTTTTGTGTTTAATGCTGATCATAAACCACTCAATTAATCCCTCAGAGAATCTATCAAAGTCCATCAGATGGTCATGATCCGAATTTTAAAAGCAGTCTAGGCCAGGCCTAGTGGTTCATACCGGTAACCCCAGCTTTGGAAGGCTGAGACAGGAGGATCTCTTGTACCCAGAAGTTTGAGACCAATCTGGGCAACATGGTGAGACCCCATCTCTACAAAAAATACAAAAGTTAGCCAGGTATGGTGGCACATGCCTATACTCCCGGCCACTTACTCAGGAGGCTGGGGCGAGAAGATTGCTTGAGTCCAGAAAGTTAAGGCTACAGTGAGCCATGTTCATGCCACTGCACTCCAGCCTGGGCAACAAAGCAAGACCCTGTCTCAAAAAATAAAAATAAATGAAAGCAGTCTATTCAGAACAGTCCTGGGTTCTTGGACTGGTCCATCATTGCCTTGTTGTGACCATGGATGATACCCTGCTTGTCTTTGAACTTGACTATAATGGGAAGTTTGGGAATGACCTAGTTGACTTTCAAGACCCTTCTAGTTCTAATTCCTCACATTCACATAGCAGTTTCTAGTTTATAATTGTTAACTGGCATGATGAGCATATTCTAAGGGGTGTGTTCCTCCTTCATATTCATAGTAACTGAATATTGTTGTTATACTGTGATGCCATGTTAAATATTTTATGTTGGTACTGTTTTATTCACCCCACCCCTCACTTCAAGATCCCAGACATGGCACATAGAGGTTGCTCAATAAAAGTTTGTTGAAAGAAGGTTGACTGAAGAGTCAGCTGTGTGTGAAGGAGTGAAGCAGGGCTTTTTACAAAGAAAGCAGGATTTGAGCCAGATACAGAAGTGTAATAACCATTCAGTTGGTGAAGAAGGAAGGGGAGGCACAGGAAATATAAATCAGCAAAAACAGGGAAGCCTTAAAATATGGCATGTTCAGGAAATAGCAAATGGTTCAGTATGTCTAGAAGGAGAGGGAATGGATGAGGGGTAGAAGATAATGTGTACCAAAAGGTGGTTTAGGGTTGGATTGTGAAGGGCTTTGTGATTATGCTGAAGAGTTACTTTATTCTGGAGGCAGTGGGAAGCTTTTCAGAATTTCAGAGAAGTAGCATGATCAGAGAAGTGATTTGGAAGAATACTTAGAGCACCATGGAGGAACGATTAGAGGCAGAGCACAGACTTTACAGGCTATGGTAAGGGTTAGGGCAAAAGACGCGATGAGGCCTCAGTTTGTCTGGCCTCTGCACAGGCCTGTGGGTGGGCAAGTCGGAGCGATGGCCACCATCTGGGGAGGTGCTCCTGCCTCACTCCCATGACACCTGGCCATTATTGTGTTGTGCTGTATAGGACATAATTATTTTTATTAATAGGCCGGGCACATTGGCTCACGCCTGTAGTCCTAGAACTTTGGGAGGCTGAGGCAGGCAGATCACTTGAGGTCAGGAGTTCGAGACCAGCCTGACCAACATGGTGAAACCCCATCTCTACTAAAAATACAACAATTAGGCGAGCACGGTGGCACATTTCTGTAATCCCAGATACTTGGGAGGCTGAGACAAGAGAATCGCTTGAACCTGAGAGATGGAGGTTCCAGTGAGCCAAGATCATGCCACTGCACTCCAGCCTGGGTGACAGATCAAGACTCTGACTCAAAAAAAAAAAAAAGGTTATTTTTATTAAAGTATAATGATTCTATGTTCCTTCTAACATTTTATAATCTATACCCAGTGATTTGTGAAACTTCTTTTTGTTCCTTGACAAAAAATGTAAATGAGATACTATTGTTACTAAATGAATGCTTTCTCAAAGGCATAGTAGGTAGTAATTTGTTCTGGGGCTGCACAGTAGCTTGATGCTGACCATTATTTCTGTTTAGCTCAGCAAATACATTGGTTGTGTAATTCGACCCTTTAATATTGGTTTCAACTTTACTTTCTCCTGATTTCCTTTACTTTTATTTATGAATGCCTAATTTGTAGTAACCTAAGGTTGTTTGTCATTTTATTTGAGATGTGGGAATCCCCAGACCACCTTGGATACTGGACTGTTTGTGAACTGCTCCACCATGGAGGTGGCGCTGTCTTGCCATCTGAATCTTTCAGCTGGGATTTTGCTAAAGCTGGGGAAATGCTGCTCAGGTGTGAAATAAAGCTGTCAAGTGAACCTCATCTCTCTCCGTGGATTTCAATGCTGCCAACTGATGCCACTTTAAACCGTTTGCTCTATAATTCTCCTGAGTATGAGGCCTTGTTTCCACGGATGGAAGGAATGTTATTTCTCCCTGTTGAAGGTAAGCAAATAATATTTTAAGGTTTTTTTTGTAAATCTCAGTTACATTAATTTCTTCAAAGAAGCTTTTTAACTTCTTTGGCATTTCTCACAGCCCAGGCACTCAATGAATGCTTGTCATGAAAGAATTAAAAGACATTAAGGCAAAATCAGAGATACTGTAGGAAAGATTTGAACTCTAATTCAGTACAACTGCCAGCCTGTGTACAAAAAAAACAAGTGAATGATTGATTTAAAAGTTTACCAGCTATTCCCAAAGCAGGGTAATATTATTCAGGTGCCCAAGCACATGGGTATAATATTTCATTGCCTCGTAGAGGAGATTGATAAATTGAAGACCACAGAGAAACAATGGTCAACTAAAAGAAGAAATAAATTAGTCTACAGAAACCCAGAATGATGTCTGTTACCAGGAAAAGCAAACGTGTTGGAATCTTCATTAAATTTGTTTCACCTTATGATTTCCTATATAGTAAATCTCATTTCTGAATACACTGTATAGTCACAGAAATAATACTGCATAGAGATATATACATAAAACTGTGTTGTACATTATGTGCAGTTTAAGGAATTTTCAAGAGTAGTTTTGTTTATGTAATTTCATTACACAGTCTTTAGAATTTAACCTCCTCATGAGATACGATGCATTGTACTTTATGGATTTAAGAAGTGGTATCTTCTTTCTCATAAGTAGTAAACATTGCTTGAACACTTATTTCTTTTCTTTTCTTTTCTTTTTTTTTTTTTAAGACAAGGTCTTGCTGTATCACCCAGGCTGGAGTGCAGTGGTACGATCATAGCTCCGATCGCGGCTCACTGCAGCCTTGACCTCCTGGGCTCAAGGGATCCTCCCACCTCAGCCTCCCAAGTAGCTGGGACTACAGGCATGAGCCACCACACCTGGCTCATTTTTGTATTTTTTGTAGAGATGGGGTTTCGCCATGTTGCCCAGGCTGGTCTTTAACTCATTGACCTCAAGTGATCCTCTGGCCTTGGCCTCCCAAAGTGCTGAGATTACAGGCATGAGCCACCATGCCTGGCCTTCAATACTTATTTCTAAGTCATAATTTCTGAGAAGTTCTGCCATTACATATTGCCTTTGTAATTCCATTTGTTTATAGCTTTTTCTATAGAGCTAAATGAACTTGCTATGATGGTGTGGCAGTAGAATAAGGGTTGAAGTGTTCAACTAAGTGACAGTATCTCAACTGGCAACTTGATTTTGTTCTTATTGTTAATAAATCTCTTTTTAGTATGTATTCCTTATATTTGAATTTTAATCTTTTTTCTTTTTAATTTTAATTTGGCATTCTGGTCTAATTAATCTTTATTTCTAGCAGGCAAAGAGATTCAAGAAACATGGACAGTCACCCTAGAGCCCTTGGCCATGCATCAGAGACATTTTCAGAAACCAGTCAGAATTTTTCTAAAAGGCTCTGTGGCCCAGTGGTCTCTCCCAACGAGCAGCACTTTGGGCACCGACAGCTGGATGCTACAAAGTCCAGAGGAGAGCACAGCAACTCAAAGGCTGTTATTTCAGCAGCTGGTAAGCAGGCTGACTGCTGAAGAGTTACACCTGGTAGGTATCCTCCACACGGGAAGTTATTCTTGTCTAACAACATACTGGTAAAGTGAAATAAGTGTGTTTATAAATGCCTTACACAATATAGTCTTAGTAAAACTGATTATGCTTTTGCAAATAATATTGTCGACATTATAGTATCATGACAGCAATGTTCATTAGATAAGAAATAACTTATAAAATTGCATGTATCAAGAATCCAATTAAGTTAAATTATATTCACATAGGGAAGAAGGCAGTTGGCCAGATGGAGTGCTTATGTTAGGGTAGTAATGTGATGAGTGATTTCTCATTATTTTTTAAGTATTCTGTTATATATATACTACTTTTATATAAGTATTTAAGAAAAAGCTGCTACACAGTAAAATTAGGTATAATAGTATAATAGTTGTGTAACTATATACAATGTAATATAATTGTCTGTGTAACTCAGTAGTTGGACAGTAGTTACACAAATGTAGAAATGTCTTCTGAAAAGGAACATATACATATCCAGATTTGATATAACGGTGATTATTATTTTTAAACTACCAGCAAATTCCTTACCTTACTTTGTCTTTTGCCTTCATACTCTCAGGAGGGGTCTTTTTTCTGGTTCCCATTGTAAAATATTCTGGAGAAAAATAGGGTAGTCTTTGGACAGATGCTGTTCTAAGAGTTGTGTGCTCTGAGGAAAAGAGCACTGGGTTTGGGAGTCAGTCATCTGGATTAGGTCTCAGCTCTGCTGCCTACTGTATGTTCTGGATAAATCTCTCAAGTGGTATTTCTGCCTCATGGTTAAGTACATGGGTTTCAAAGTCACATATGCTTGGCATCTTAAGTAGGTGGCTTTAACAGGTTACTTCTGCCTCAGCCTCAATCTCTCCTTTATAAAATGGGGATAATAATTATTTTACCTCAGGGCGATTGTGAGGATTCAGTGAGCACATGGTAAATACCTCGTAAATATTCCTGGTAATGTCAGGTTTTACTTATTTGTAAGTAGAAATATTAGGACTCTACCTCTAATAATTATCAAATCTATCTTTTTCATAGTTTTCACGTTAATAATCATTGGGAAAATGGTTATTCTGTCTTTTAGTACACTACATTCTTCTTTAGGCATATTGACAATAATATTCTCAACTAATTAGAACTTCTCGCATAGGTTGCTGATGTGGACCCTGGTGAAGGCTGGCCCCCCATCACTGGAGTTATTTCCCCGCTCTCTGCCAATGCTACAATCCTCACTGTGTTCCACACCAAGGAGGCTGAATTTCAACGACATGTTCTCCAAACAGCTGTGACTGACAGCCCCCGGGACACAGCTTCCCTTTTCTCAGATGTTGTGGATGGTATATTGAATCAGACTCATGATTCACTTGCAGATACTGCTTCTGCTGGTAAGCTCCTAAACCAGTAACTAACATAGTCTAGGGTGGTTTGCAGTCTTTTCCAGCATCGGGACTTTTTCACTGTGCAGTTAGTAGAACCCCAATATGTTATAACACAGATAAAAGAAAGCTACAATACTTCAGGCAGTTTAAATCATTATTGTTTATAGAATTCCGTAAGTACTTCTGAGGAGGCTGCAGGTTCCATGAAACCAGTCTGAAATCGAAGTCATGGTTTTTAATATATTTAATAAATACTGTGTAGAAAACTGTAGTGATTCGATCTACCCTGCATTGCACTGTTACTACTAGCATTGCAACTAAATGCATTGTTACTACTAAATCTACCTAGCATAAATAAGGTTTGTATCATATTAGTATTACAAACTTTATTTATGCTAGGTAGATTTAAATGTCAACTTGATATTTCTTTAATTCATTCATTTATTCAACAGATTTGAGTACCTGCTGTATGTCAGGCACTGTTTGAGGTACTGGGACTATATTAGAGAACAATATGGACAAAGATATCTTCCCATGGAGCTGACCATCTAGTCAGGGGAGACAAAACAGTAAGTCAGGAAAATTACGGTTTATTCTAAAGAGACAAAAGTTATAGTAGTAAAGCAGGAACAAAGGAATGGGGTGTGTTAGGGTAGGGAGGGTTGCAATTTTAAGTAGGGTGGTCAGGGAAGGCCTTGCTGAAAAAATAATATTTGAGCAAAGGCATGAAGGAAGTGACGGCAAGGAGTTGCTGGTAGAGGCAATAGCGAGTGCCAAGGCTCAGAAGGGTGTTAGAGGAGTTGCAGGGAAGCCTGTGGCTGCGGTGAAAGGAGCAAGGAGAGAGTAGGAGGGGGTGAGGTCAGAGAGCTAGCAGCAGACCAAACTGGGCAGGGCTTTACAGGTACTGAAAAGACTTTGGCCTCTACTATGAGTGAGAGAGGAAGCCTTTAGGGATTTTCTGCAGTGACACCATCTGACTTATGTTTTCATAGCATTACTCTGGCTGCCATATTGAGGCAAGTCAGAAATGTTGCAATAATCCAGGCAAGAGATGGTGGGAAATGCAGATAGTTGGAAGTAGTTGTAGCTCTTGGATATATTTTGAAGGTAAAGCTAACAAAATTTGCTGTTAGATTTAATGTGTAGAGTGAGCTATAGGGAAATTGAAAATGACTCCAGAGACTTTTGGCCTAAGTGACTGGTAGAAAGCAGTTTCCTTCTGAGATGGGGAAGGCTGTGGGAGAACCAGGGGCTGGGGTGGTGAGGACTGGAGGGTTTGTTTTGGGCATAGTAAGTCTGAGTTGTTCATTAAACATCCATACATGGTACTGAGTAGGCATCAACTATGCATGTTTGTGTTTGGGAGATTTGTTTGGATTAGAGATGATGGGAGTCATCACTGATGTTTAAAGCCATGAGATGGGTTAAGATCACCATGGGGGTGGGCGTAGATGGGAAAGAGAAGGGGACTAAGGACTAACCCCTGCATCCCAATGTTAAGCAGTCTGGGGGATGAGGAGAGAGAAACCAGCAAAGGAGACAAAAGGGGAACAGTCACTGAGGTAAAGAAAACCCAGATTGTGGTACCCTGGAAGCCAAGTGAAGACAGGAAGTGCTTGACTGGGTTATTTACTACAGATAGGCCAAGGAAGATGAAAGCTGGGAGCTGACATTCAACTGAGCAGTGTGGATGCTCATGATACCATCACAACGTGATGGTTGTGATACCAGTTTTGGTGGAATTGTGAGGGTAGAAATGTGAGTAGGAATAGGTTCAGGAGAGACTGTGAAAAAAGGAAAACAGCAAGTGCAGACAATTTTTTGGAGTAGTTTTGATCTAAAAGATATTAGAGTAGTGAAAACAATGGCTAGAGAGGGAAGAAGGTTCAAGGTTTTGGTTTTTTTTAGAAATAATAATAGCCTGCTTCCATGCTGATGAGATAATATGGTAAAAATTAATGCAGGGGATAGAGAGAATTGTTGGTTAGAGGGCTTTGAGGAAGTGCAAGTGGAGGGGTTGGTCTTGGGAACAAGCACAGTTCATCTGTGACAACTGGGGGAAGGCAAAAATACAAGGGCTGGGATGCCGAGGTGAGTGATGTTGGTGTGAGTGTACGGGGTTCTCTTCTGATTGCTTCAGGTTTTTTAGTGAGTTAGGAAGTGACATCATCAGCTGAAAATGAAGACTTAAGGAGATGCTGGAGGCTGAGGAAAGAGGGGAGGAGGAAACGGCTGGTGAGAGGGTGAAGATAGCAGGAAGGTGGAGGAAGGTAAAGTGAGATCCATTTATGGGCTTGCCTTCCTCCAACCACATTCACCAGCTGGCACAGCTGCAGAGTAGGCAGGGAGCTGGATTAACCAGGGTTGGGATTTTCCCAAATGAGGGCGGTAAAGCTAGAGAGGGGTCAGGGATTCAAAGGTGTGAACAGGAAGAGATTATAGGATTTGTCCATGGAACAAGGCAGGGTAAGAAGGAAAGTGAGGACAACAAGGACAGGCGATCAGATCAGTGGGTTGTAGGGGTCTCAGGATTTCTGGAGCCAATGTGCTCAAAGGAGAGAGTTAAAAAAATAGATGGAGGTGGTCAGAGTGGGGTGCTTGAGATCATAGACAGTGGTGACCAGGAGGAGAGAGTGACTGAAGGAGGGCAACGCACTGGGGCACCAGAAGCGAGGAATTCAAGGGGACAAAGGCCAGAGTGTTGGTAGCATCAAATGTGTGTATTGAAATTATCCAGAGTTAAGACTGAATAGTACTGGAGAGACTGATGGTGGTCAGTCGGGAGCTAACAGTCTTTGAGGAGTAAGGGGGAATGATCCAGGCTTATTAGATGACTATGAGAGTATAGGCTTTGATGTGAGACTCAAAGCTGGGTTTTTGTCATTATTTTCAGCAGGTAGAGGGAAAATGATCTGGAAGAGGCAAGGAGGATACCAGTCCACCTCAGGGCCAAGTGGAAGAAGAGCTTGGCGGGGGAGCAGTCAGCTCTCTCCAGCGCTGCAGGGGAAGCAGTGTGTTCAGGGCAGGAGAAGATGGAATTGAGGATATAGGGGATTTTGCTGATGAGGGTCAGTGAGTTCCAGAGGACAGGGTGGGAGGATTTTATGTGTGGAAGGACTGGGCCATGGTGACAGGATGGGAGACGGAAGGAGCAGTGAGGAGATTCCAGTGGGCAGACTGGAGTGACCTGGGGGTCTAGGGCTTCGCATAATGGGAAAAAGCAGCTATCAAGGGGATCATGAGATTAATTCCTGGTGGTTTCAATGCAGCTAATGGTGCTGAACCTGTGAGTTTGGAGGGTAAGAAGGGTGGGTGGCCCACCCACACTCCTGCCTATGTAGGCGTGGAGACTACAAGGAGGTCATCTAACGCCAAGGGCCTAAGGCTCCCTCCAAAGCCCTTCCTGGGAGGCCAGTGGAGGGTGGCCTTGTTTTTAGTGTGGGGCTCCTGCTTGGCATTTGCTGGAAGAGGTGCAGGTAACTCTGTGAGGGGCACTCTGTCTCCATGCATAGGGAGGCTTGAGACTTGGAGGCCTGAGGCAAGTATTTCCAGCCTTTCTGCCATAATCCAGCATACAATGACTTGAGAAGAAACTATCATGTCATATTTATTCTCATAGACCTTTACTGCCCTTGTCTGAATTTTGTAATATAACAGCAGATGCAATTATAGGCGTTTATGCTGTCATGTGATGTGAAGTTTCTTTTGCTTGTTTAAAAAATTCTACAAAATCTTACACTAAAAATAATAGCTTTGGGAAAACTACAGTTGGGGCAGACTTCTCAAAATCTTTGGTATTGATAAAAACTAAGGCAATCCTGGGTGTGGGGACACATGCCTGTAATCCCAGCTCCTCGGGAGGCTGAAGCAGGAAGATTGCTTGAGCCCAGGAGTCCAAGACCAGCCAGGCAACATAGCAAGACCTTGTCTCAATTAAAAACAAAAAAAAAAGTGCAATCCTAGTAAAAATTATAGTTTGATTAAAAGACACATTAAATTCATAATAAGTAAACTCCATAACAAATATACCTTATCCCTTAAAAGAAAGGTGAAGATGGCATGATGGAAGGGTTGAGGCTGTGGTATTATGGAGACAGGGGTCAATGACAACGATAGGGAACTACATCATGAGCACTTCCACGAAAGTGCATGTGGCCAAACAGCTGAGGAGAAGAATATGGGTTGAAAGGGCATAGTCGGCCGGGCACGGTGGCTGGTGCCTGTAATCCCAGCACTTTGGGAGGCTGAGGCGGGCGGATCACGAGGTCAGGAGATGGAGACCATCCTGGCTAACATGGTGAAACCCCGTCTCTACTAAAAATACAAAAAATTAGCCGGGCGTGGGGGCGGGCACCTGTAGTCCCGCTACTCTGGAGGCTGAGGCAGGAGAATGGCCTGAACCCGGGAGGCGGAGCTTGCAGTGAGCCAAGATCGCACCACTGCACTCCAGCCTGGGCGACAGTGAGACTCCGTCTCAAAAAAAAAAAAAAGAGAAAGGGTGAGTTTACAGCACTGTACTCCTCTGGCTGTTTGTATTTAGTTGTGTTTGTGCACTTTGAATTCAGCTGCTGCTACTTGGTGGTATAAAATATAGCACATTAGGAATGATCACATAACCAAAGCAACATAATACTTTGTACTAATGTCACTACCTTACTTATCAATTGTGTGTAGGCTATTTGTAGAAAGTTTTTTATTGTAGAACAGACTGTATCTTAACTATGTATATAGCCTTGGAAGCAGCTCAGAAAACTGTATTTTGGAATTTGGTAAAGGAAGAACTGCAGTATTTTACCAGTACTCTGCTGTAGCATGGTCCACAGTTTCTTCCAGGTTATAAATCAGTGTGCCGGCTTATTGTCCAGTCTCCCCACCGTGCTCCATCTGGGTGAGATCCTATTCCTGCATTAGAACCTAGCCCAAATACTGCATTCTCCATGAGACCTTCCTTGCCCATCTAGACAGAGTTAGCATATGCTAACATTTATGCATATCTCCATGACTTCACAAGAGTGGACCTACTCTTCCTATACTGGGAGCTCCTTTGGAAGTAGGCATTGTATTTATCTCTGAATTCTCTCACTGAAAGAAGGCCTAAAACTTGGTTGTCTCAATAAGTTTGAATACATTTTAAGTATTCAGATTTTTTTCCCCAAGACTTCATTAATGTCTAACATTTTATTTGTCTGGGGTCTTAGATGGACCTCTCAGAATTACAGAGTTCACTGAAATTTCTGTTACTGTTCCCCCAACCACCTCCTCCATCAGGCTTATTTTAAGAGAGCCTTCTACCCTTATATTCCCCAACACAGAGCCATATCTTCCTATTTCCAACTTACCTACTCAGTGCAGCAGAATTGTGATATTCTGCAGTTTTGTTACTGTATTTTTATTCTTGTACAAAGCCATTTTTTTTTTTTTTTTTTTTTTGAGACTGAGTCTCGCTCTTTGCCCAGGCTGGAGTGCAGTGGCGTGATCTTGGCTCACCGCAACCTCTGCCTCCCGGGTTCAAGCTTCTCCTGCCTCAGCCTCCCGAATAGCTGGGAATACAGGCACCCACCACCATGCCTGGCTAATTTTTGTACTTTTAGTAGAGACGAGGCTTTGCCATGTTGGCCAAGCTGGTCTCAAACACCTGACCTCAGGTGATCCACCCACCTCGGCCTCCCAAAGTGCTGGGATTACAGGCGTGAGCCACTGTGCCCAACTGTACAAAGCTATTTTTAAGAACAGGACTAGGCGCGGTGGCTCAGGCCTATAATTCCAGCACTTTGGGAGGTCAAGGCAGGTGGATCACCTGAGGTCAGGAGTTTGAGACCAACTTGACCAACATGGAGAAACCCCATCTTTACTAAAAGTACAAAATTAGCTGGGTGTGGTGGCACATGTCTGTAATCCCAGCTACTCAGGAGGCTAAGGCAGGAGAATTGCCTGAACCCAGGAGGTGGAGGTTGCGGCTCGTGAGCCGAGATCATGCCATTGCACTCCAGCCTGGGCAAGAGTGAAACTCTGTTTCAAAAAAATAAATAAATAAATAGAAGAACAATATATATTTTTAACCTGGTTAGAGGAACATTTCAGAAATAAGATGAGAGGATTATGGCCAGTAATAACAAAAGATTTTAAATTGTGTCTGTACTTTTTTCAGTAGCATTTTTTATTTACCATGTAGGTCTGTAGCAGTTTGTGGTGCCGGAGAACAAATGGTAGCCGGAGAACAAATGTTAACCATGCACTTTGTATGTCCTTTGGAGGGATGCAGTCAGTCCAGGGGAAGAGCAAGTGCTTAGAATTCTCTGCTTTGGTTCTCATGCGGTTTCCTCTCCTGCCTCTGTTCCTTTGCTACAATAGCTTCTCCTGTTCCAGAGTGGGCCCAGCAGGAACTTGGCCACACCACTCCCTGGAGTCCAGCTGTTGTGGAAAAGTGGTTTCCTTTCTGTAACATCAGTGGTGCCAGTTCCAATTTGATGGAGTCATTTGGGTAAAACTTTTTTATATCTCTGAGTATTAATTATTAAAATCAATCTTCAGTTATCTGCATTTGTTTCTTAACAGGCCACATTCTCTGAGTACAGTCTAATAATATTAAAACTAATTGCAAAATAAAATACTCTCATACTTAGTATATATTGTGAGAGTATGTTAGATAATATGTTAACAATATATAAACATATACATGCTAAAATTCTTTAAAATTTACCAAAGTAATTCGTCAAGTTAAATAAAATACTCCCTTATATTATGGAAGTGAGAAAATATTTATAACTAAGTATCAACGCAAATAGAAAACAGCAAATTTGAATAATGCAGCTGAATTTATACTTAAAGAACTATTTGCAGACTATTTTTGTAAAGAAAAAGGTTAGTAACCAATTACTAAGAATCCAACATGAGAAGTAAACAAGAGAGTGACCTCCACCCTACAAAAGAAGGAAAGCAATGAAGATAAGAACAGAAATCAATTAAATAGAAAACAAATAAATGTAAGTGATCAAGAGAAACAAAAGATGGTTCTTTGAAAAGCCAAATAAAATAATCTATAGCAAGATCAAGCAATTAAAAGACAAACAATATTAGAAATGTAAATGATATGGCAGAAATTCAACCTATTATTAAGAGGTATGGTTGACGTTTATTTTCTCCACACAGATACCCATTCAATTGTTCCAACACCATTTGCTAAAAGACTATCTTTTCCCACTAATTACCATGGCACCTTATCAAAAATCAGCTGGCCACCTTTGTGCAGATTGATTTCTAGACAGAATACAGTCCAGAAACTATGTTAATACCAAATTATCTTCAATATTGCATTATAGCAATACCATATACTGTAGTTTTATAGCACCAGTCACTAAATCAGGTAGTATAAGTCCTCTAAACTTTGGTGTTTTTTTTAGAATTTTTTTTGGCTATTTTAGATACTTCGCATTTTCATATAAACTTCAGAACCAGCTTGTCAGTTTCCACGCACACACAAGTCTGTTGAAACTCTAGGAGTGCACTGAATCGTAGATAAATCTGGAAAGAACTGACATCTTAACAATGTTGAGTCATCCGATCCATGAACATGGTGCAGCTATCCATTTATTTAGGTCTCTCTTTAATCTCCCTCAGTGTTTTGTAGTTTTTAATGTACAAATGTGGCCCAAGGTTTTTTTTTTTTAATTATCTCTAAGTATTGTTATGAGGTGCAAATATTGAAGTGTTTGAAGATAGTATGATTATCTTTATAGAAAATCCAGGCCCAGCATGGTGGCTCACACCTGCAACCCCAGTACTTTGGGAAGCCAAGGCCAGCAGACATTTGAGGCCTGAGGTTCAAGACCAGCCTGACCAACATGGTGAAACCCCGTCTCTACTAAAAATACAAAAAAATTAGCCCGGCATGGTGCCACATGTCTGTAATCCCAGCTACTTGGGAGGCTGAGGCACAAGATTCACTTGAATCCAGGAGGTGGAGTTTGCAGCGAGCCAAGATTGCGCCACTGCACTCCAAGATGGGCGACAGAGCACCAGCACACTTAGGGAGGATTAACCTGCTTCATACTGACTGTATGCATGAAACCGATAGACCCAGCACGTATTCCACCCTGTAATATCTGTTCAACTAATGTCACCGTAACTTTCTTCCACTTTTTAATCAGATATATCAGATAATGGAAGGTATTAAAATACAAATAACACATTTTGAATGTTGTGCATTTTCATAATTTCATTAATGACGTATTTAGCTCTAGGTGGAAAAGCATTTAATAACTAATCACCCCTCCTGCCTGCCCTACTTCCTCCTCTTCTCATCAGTCCCAAATTAGTTTATTACAATGTGAAAGAATTATTCGAAGTCATTGCAATACTTCCTACAATGTATTAACATCATTTTTTACTTTGATATATGGAAACTGAGTAAAAAATAACTATGGAAGCCTGCAGTGAAACAGTTGCCATAATTAGACTTGTACCCTAATTCATGAAGAATCCTATTAATAAAAGTCAATATTATATGTAATAGTTAATGGTTTTGTGAACAAGACAGCTTTGGTTCCTGCATTCGTTCAAATCAAAAATGAGAGGAGAGACATTTTCTCTCCTAAGAAAATATATTTTTGAAGGCATCTTGTGGGGACATCTTTTGGTTAGCTTTTAGAGGATAGTGGGTATTTCAGTGTTGTTTATTTCTAAAGCATTTTGCAAAATTAGAATTTTGGTTTTATTCTAGACATCTTTACTTTACAGGTCATTACAGGTTGCCTCAGCTAATAAGGAAGAGTCTTCCAAAACTGAAGGTGAATTAACACATTGCCTTGCCGAGCTCTACCAGAGAAAATCTCGTGAAGAATCCACCATAACTCATCAAGAAGACAGCAAAAAGAAACGTATGCACCTAGAAGGGCTGTTTCTTAAGGCATTGTTTTTTGAGACTACATTTTAAAAGATTGGCATTTCCTGAAATGAGGTTGAAATGGTAACTAAATAAAGAAGGGCAAATTTTATAATTAAATTTTAAAATAATTACATTAGTTCAATAGTGATTTTAAAAAATCACCCAGTCTTATCTAACGAATAAACCATCTTCATTTTTAATTATGATAGAAATTCAAATGTAACTTTGTGTTCTGCTTATAAGTATTTTTTCTTTGCTACCTTGCCTTTTTAGATATTATTCCACCTCATTAACTAAATTTACAAAATTCTCATGTTGAACATTTAGATTGCTTTCAGTTTTCATCATTATAAATAATACTGTAGTATACATTATGCATGTAATTTGTTTTTTAAGTAATTACCTTAGCAGCAGTTTCCAGGAACCAGTTACTGTGTCAGGGTATGAAAACTGGCACTTTATGTAGATTGCTAAATTGTCATTCAGAAAAGTTTCATCACCATTTTTGGTGGCCATTGGGTAACAACAAAATAAGTCTGTTTGGCATTTGCCTTATGGGAAAACCATCCATTGAGATGTTTAGTTCCAATCCAATCACATAGAGATGTTTAGTTCCTAAACTTTGGTTAAAAGAAAGGTTCTCTTTCTACTCTGTGTGTGGGCAGAAAGAGATGCAAGTATTGCCTAATTCAAATCATTTTGGAGGGATATACTTCATTTTGATATTCTTTCACAGTAATCTGAATTAAAGTAGTTCTTGATTCCACAGAAGTGGAAGGCAATTTACTTTCCCTCCTCTGATGTTTTGGTAGGAGGTGTCCCTCGTACTCCAGTGAGACAGAAGATGAATACCATGTGCCGTTCCTTAAAGATGTTGAATGTTGCAAGGCTGAATGTGAAGGCCCAGAAGTTACATCCAGATGGCAGTCCGGATGTGGCTGGGGAGAAAGGAACCCAAAAGATACCCAGTGGGAGAACAGTAGATAAATTGGAAGATAGAGGAAGAACACTAAGAAGTTCTAAACCTAAAGGTATTCCTCTCAGTCTATAATTTACTCTTTTATACCTTCTTTTTTAAAAATAAATTTTAATTATACCCTTAGTTTATTGACTATCTGCTACATGCCCAAAAAGGTGTTATGGTGAATACAGTAAATAATAAGATAATGTCCTATTCTTAGATTTATGATCTAGCTACAAAGATAAAACAAATGAACTAATAAACAAATATACATATATATGTGTGTATATATATATGTGTGTGTGTGTGTGTGTGTGTGTATATATATATATATATATATAAAATGAACTAATAGAACTAATAAGACAGCCAAAAGTCTAAAACAGAAAATACAAGCCCATTTGGGAAGTAAAGTCTAGACTAGGAGTTCAGACAGGGAAGATAAGGGCTAGATAAGCTGTGGAGGCTTCTAGGAACCACTGGAGTCCAAGTTAGACTTCCAAGAATGGGCAGAGTTAGAAGACAGAAAGATAAAAGAGCATTCCAGGTGGAGAATTAGCATAAGCAAAGTCACAAAGAAGAAGGCCTATGGCTTGGGCATAGGACAAATGGTTAAAGAAGTTTTACATTTGTGAATAAAGGGAGAAGAAAAAGGGTTTATGAGTAATCTAGGGCTAGGTTATTGACATCTTTCAAAGGTGGGAATAATTTAATCCAGCAGCTTCTATTTTCCTATTTTTTTCTTTCCTTTTTAAAAAAAATAATAAATTGAATTGTGCTGTGTTTTGATGTCATCTCTGAGTTCTTTTGAAAATTCTGGAGTGGGTTGGGCACAATGGCTCACACCTGTAATCCCAGCACTTTGGGAGGCTGAGGCAGGCAGATCACAAGGTCAGGAGTTCGAGACCAGCCTGGCCAATTTGGTGAAACTCTGTCTCTACTGGAAATACAAAAATTAGCCAGGCGTGGTGGTGCGCACCTGTAGTCCCAGCTACTCAGAAGGCTGAGGCAAGCAAATCGCTTGAACCTGGGAGGCGGAGGTTGTGGTGAGCCGAGATTGCGCCACTGCACTCCAGCCTGAGAGACAGAGCAAGACTCTGTCTCAAAAGAAAAAAGAAAGAAAGAAAGTAAATTCTGGAGTGTAAGTTTTATGCTCCTTTAAAGATTTTTTTTTTTCCTGTGGAATGTGAGAGCCATAGATGATAATCAGTTTGAATGAGACAGAACACCTTTAGTGGGCTAGTAAAAGTGTGTGAAATGTGGTTGATACATGCAAGGGAAGGCAGAAACAACAGTACTGAAGACAGTGTGGCGGGAACTTAATTTCTGGACTAGATTTTGTCCAGAAATAGACCTGCACAATAGTGGGCAAATGATTTTTGATAAAGATGCCCCAGTACTTCCGTGAGAAAGAGATAATCTTTTCAATAAATGATGCTGGAACAACTAGATACCTTTATGGAAACAAATTAGACCTTACTTTTAATAGTATTTTGAATTCCTGCTATTTTATGTCTAATATTTATGCCTTCTGTCTCTCTCTCTTTAATTGCTCAATCTTGCTATAGAATTTTGTTTTATTTCGCTTTTCTTTTTTTTGTTTTTTGAGACAGAGTTTTGCTCTTTTTGCCCAGGCTGGAGTGCAATGGCACGATCTTGGCTCACTGCAACCTCTTCCTCCCGGGTTCAAGTGATTCTCCTGTCTCAGCCTCCCTAGTAGCTGGGATTACAGGAGCATGCCACCACACCCAGCTAATTTTTGTATTTTTAGAAGAGATGGGGTTTTATTATATTGGTCAGGCTGGTCTCGAACTCCTAACAGGTGATCAGCCAGCCTCGGCCTCCTAAAGTGCTGGGATTATAAGTGTGAGCCACCGTGCCCGGCATTATTTGGCTTTTCAAAGAACCATCTTTTGTTTCTGTCGATTGCTGTTGTTGCGTTGTCTATTCATTTCTGTTCTTTATGATTACCTTTCTGCCTTTATTTTTGGGGTTTACTCTCTCATAGTACTTAATGTGTTGGACCCTTAGCTAGTTAATTGTTTTTAATTTATCTGCTTTACAAAAATAATCACTTAAGTCTAAAGTCTGTACATTTTCTCTTTAAGTATAACTAACTAACTGCATTATATATTTGCTATTTTCTATTTTCATTGATACTTATTTATAAGTATTTTCTGACATCCATAATATTAGGGAGTGTTTTATAATTAGCTTTGAAATTTTTGGACTGTGCTCAATGTGGTCTGTAAGATTGATTCTTTAATATTTGCTGAAACTGACCTAATGTGTGGTCAAGTTTTGTTAATATTCTATGTGCACTTGAAAATAATGTGTATTCTCTAGTTGTTGAATATCTGGTTTTATACACGTCCGTACATCAAATTTATTAATGTTTGAATATACAACATTTTTAGTAATTTTTTTCTGCTGCTTTTATCTATTACTAAGATGATTGTATTAGTCTTCCACTATTATATTGTCTTTGCTCCTTTGTCAAAGATCAGTTGAGGCCAGGTGCAGTGACTCATGCTTGTAATCCCAGCACGTTGGGAGGCCAAGAGGGACAGATCACCTAAGGTCAGGAGTTTGAGATTAGCCTGGCCAACATGGTGAAACCCCGTCTCTACTAAAAATACAAAAATCAGCCAGGCATGGTGGCAGGCGGCTATAATCCCAGCTACTTGGGGTTACTGAGGCATGAGAATTGCTTGATCCCAGGAGACAGAGGTTGCAGTGAGCTGAGATTGCACCCCTGCACTCCAGCCTGGGTGACAGAGCAAGACTCTGTCTCCAAAAAAAAAAAAAATCAGTTTACTATATTTATGTAGGTCTATTTCCAGGCTCTCCTGTTACATTGATCTCTCTATTCTTTTGCTAATACCACACAAACTGTCTTGATTACTGTAGCTTTATAGTAAGTCCTGAAGTTTGGTACTATCAGTCCTCAAACTTTGTTTTTCTCCTTCAATATTGAGTTAGTTATTCTGGATCTTTCACCTCTTCATATAAACTTTAGAATCAGTTTGTCAATATGCAGAAAATAACTAATTTGATAGGGATTGCATAGAATCTATAAATCAAATTGGGAATCTGAAATCTTGACAGTATTGAGTCTTTCTTGCTGTGAATATGGAATATCTCTCCACTTATTTAGTTCTTTGATTTCGTTCACAGAATTTTGTGGTTTTCCCTATATAGACCTTATACAAATTTTGTTAGATTTAATACCTGGGTATTTCATATTTAGGGGGGTGCTAATTTAAATGGTAATATGTTTTTAATTTTAAATTCTGCTTGTATATTGCTGGTATATGGGAAAGCAATGGACTTTTATGTATTAATCTTGTATCCTGCAAATTTGCTATAATCACTTGTTAGTTCCAGGAGTTTTGTTGTTTGTTCTTTCAGGTTTTCTAATCATGTCATATCACCAAAGACAGTTTTATTTCTTCCTACTTTTAAATTTTTTGTTTGTTTGTTTGTTTTGAGATGGAGTTTCGTTCTTGTTGCCCAGGCTGGAGTGCAATGGTGCTATCTCGGCTCACTGCAACCTCTGCCTCCCGGGTTCAAGGGATTCTCCTGTCTCAGCCTCCTGAGTAGCTGGGATTATAGGCGCGCACCACTACACCCGGGTAATTTTTGGTATTTTTAGTAGAGAAGGGGTTTCACCATGTTGGCCAGACAGGTCTTGAACTCCTGACCTCAGGTGATTCGGCTGCCTCGGCCTCCCAAACTGCTGGGATTACAGTCATGAGCCACCGCGCCTGGCCTCCTTCCTTTAAATTTTTAACACTTACCCTTGGTATACAGAGCCTTGAAATTAATCACTTGGCTGGGCATGGTGGCTCATGCCTGTAATCCCAGCACTTTGGGAGGCCAAGGCGGGCAGATGGCTTGAGTTCAGGAGTTCAAGACCAGCCTGGGCAACATGGTGAAACCCTGTCTTTACCAAAAATACAGAAAATTAGCTAGGTGTGATGGCACATGCTTGTGGTCCCAGCTACTCTAGAGGCTGAGGTGGGAAGATCACTTGAGCCTGCCTGGGAGGCGGAAGTTGTAGTGAGCCGAGATTGTGTCATTGCACTCTAGGCTGGGTGACAGAGTGAGACCTTGTCTCAAATAAAATAAAATTTAAATTAAGTTAATCACTTGTCTTTGTACTTTCTCAATCTCTGGACTATTGACATTTTAGAGCAGATAATTCTTTGTTGTGGGGCTGTCCTATGCATTGTAGGATGTTTAGCAGCATCCCTGGCTTCTACATACTAGATGCCAGCAGCCACCCTCGCCCCCACTGCCATCAGTCTTGACAATCCAGACATAGCCAAATGTTCCCTGCAAGGAAATATTTTCCCCAGTGGATAACTACTGGCCTAAATAATACAAGGACTTGAGCAAGATATGATTAATCCATTTTATGTTATTTTTTTCACAGATTTTAAAACCGAGGAAGAGCTACTATCATATATACGTGAAAATTACCAAAAGACTGTGGCCACAGGAGAAATCATGTTGAATGCATGTGCTCGAAACATGATCTCAACCATTAAAATGTTCCTAAAATCAAAAGGCACCAAGGAATTAGAAGTAAGAGAATCCGGATATTGTTTGTCATAGATGTAGTGGTTGGTTGGTTATTGGTGGATTTGGTTAATGTGTTGCAAAATGTCTGTTATGCCATGCGTGATTCAAAAATGGTAAGATGAGTAAGGGAGTAAGTACAATTCCAGATCTCAGAAGGTGGATATGGTGAACTGGTAAGGCAAAAATCAAAGAGATGGGGTGAGCGGGGATAATTACATATAGTTCTCTCCTAATGAAAAGCCTTTCCTCATGTGAGCTATATGTTAGCTGCATGATTAAGCCAGTGGTTTTTAACCCTGGCTATAGTTTAGAATCACCTACAACATTTAAAAAATAAGTGTATGCTGACTGGCCACAGTGGCTCACGCCTGTAATCCCAGCACTTTGGGAGGCCAGCGTGGGCAGATCACGAGGTCGGGAGTTTGACACCAGCCTGGCCAACGTGGTGAAACCCCTTCTCTACTAAAAATACAAAAATTACCTGGATGTGGTGGTAGGCACCTGTAATCCCAGCTACTTGGGAGGCTGAGGCAGGAGAATCGTTTTAATCTGGGAGGTGGAGGTTGCAGTGAGACAAGATCGTGCCATTGCACTCCAGCCTGGGCGACAGGGCGAGACTCCATCAAAAAAATAATAATAATAAAATAAATAAATAAATAAAATATATAGAATATAGATAGATATAGATGCCTTGCTCTCTCCAGACGAGCTGAAACAGATCTCTGGGGTTGGTACTTTTAAAAAGCCCCCTGAATAATTCTTAGGCACTGGGAGTGTTGCAAACCACTATTTTAGACCGTGTTGTTGTTTTATTCATGTTCAGTGGCCACCACAGAGCTCCTTCTCTAAAGCAAACAGGAGGATTTGTTTATAATACTTAGGTTTCTTAATCACTGCTTTGTGGAACATTTCTTTTAAGACACTTTATTTAGGGCAGGCTTGTTTTATCCATGCCCGCTTGCTCTCAAAAGAACTTTTTTACCATGTTCTTTTTAAAGATAGAAGAAGATTCATGTCACTTTTTCATTCAAATGAAAGAATAGAGAAGTTTATAAGGGAATGTATTTCCCTTCTTAGGGCTTTAGTCAACTCTGAAAGAAATTAGAAATAATGACAAGTAACACTATTCTCCTATGTAATAATTTTGTATTTTTAGGTGAACTGCCTGAATCAAGTAAAAGTAATCTCTTAAAACTAGCAAAAGTCTTCGACAGAATCTAGGAAAAAAACTGGATAAGGAAGACAAAGTTAGAGAGTAAGTAACTACCGTTTTTTAAAAATCATCTCTCCAAAACAAAGCTGTGAGATTAGCTTGTATCAGTTTAAAATAGATTGTTTGTGACACGGTGGCGCATGCCTGTAATCCTAGCACCTTGGGAAGCCAAAGCAGGAGGATTGCTTGAAGCCAGGAATTTGAGGCCATCCTGGGCAATATAGTGAGACCGTGTCTCTACCAAAAAAAATTTTTTAATTAGGTGAGCATGGTGGTGTATACCTGTAGCCCTAGTTACTTGGGAGGCTAAAGCTGGAGGATTGTTTGAGCCCAGGAGTTCAAGACTACTGTGAGCTATGATGCCAGTACTGCACTCTAGCCTGGGCAACAGAGCAAGACCCTGTCACAGAAAAAAAGAAAAAAAAAAAAAGATTACCAATTGCATGAAGATGTTTTGTAGCCAATTCTTTTGATGTTATAATATGCAGCTTGAATCACCTATTTATCTAATAACTATATCAGTTTTAGAAAAGGCACTGGCTTTTCTCCTTTTTGATTGTTGTTTCCTATATAAATAGATCTATGCTTAAGGAAGGAGCTTTTCGTTTAGTGATATCCAAAGTAGATATGACCAAGTTTTTTTTTTCTCTCAAGGTGCCAGCTTCAGGTATTTCTTCGTTTGGAGATGTGTCTGCAATGCCCTTCAATAAATGAAAGTACAGATGATATGGAACAAGTCGTGGAGGAGGCAAGTATATAGCTTCGTGCCATTGAAATAAGCCCTAGATGCTTTCAGCTTCCCTGCAGAGGGCATCTATCTAATAATGTTCTAAAATCTCCTTCAGGTGACAGATTTCCTGCGCATGGTGTGTTTAACTGAGGATTCAGCGTACCTAGCTGAGTTTCTGGAGGAAATTTTGAGATTGTAAGTTTGATGATTACTAACTTAACTTTAAAATTGTTTTGTCAATACCTACATATGGTGTTGTCTCTGAATTTTGGAGTTGTAAGGACTACTTCTTAGGCTGGGTGAGGGAGGGAATAGAGAGGGTAAGATGGTAACTCTGTTCCATATTCAATCAATCTATTCCGCAGGTATATTGACTCTATCCCAAAGACACTTGGAAGTCTTTACAACAGCCTAGGGTTTGTGATTCCTCAGAAGCTGGCTGGTGTCCTTCCTACAGATTTTTTCAGTGACGACTCCATGACACAAGAGAACAAATCACCACTTCTTTCTGTGCCTTTTTTGTCAAGTGCTCGTAGATCAGTGTCAGGCAGCCCTGAATCTGATGAACTGGAGGAACTTCGTACCAGATCAGCCAAGAAGAGAAGGTAAGAGCCCAAAGAATCAAAGGAATTATTCGCACTGTTATAGTTCTGATAAAAGATGTGTTTCAACCACAGTCCAGTCATCTTTGTCCATATAATTTGTTGAACTAATAGCTGCCCTTATGTCTGACCAACTATATAGAAACCAACTATTAGAGCTCATAATAGGAGCATCTGACAATCTTTATATTATCTAGGAAATACATAG
Source organism: Rhinopithecus bieti (assembly GCF_001698545.2). Classification (NCBI taxonomy): domain Eukaryota; kingdom Metazoa; phylum Chordata; class Mammalia; order Primates; family Cercopithecidae; genus Rhinopithecus; species Rhinopithecus bieti. The sequence continues at coordinate 714,647 of NW_016823089.1, read as the reverse complement.
TCATGTTTTGCTTAACAACAGGGATACATCCTGATAAATGCGTTGTTAGGCAATTTTCGTTGTACTAACATCAGAGTGTGCCTACCAAAACCTAGATAGTATATGTTTTTTCGTATGGAAAAGCTAATGTTCCAGCATTGTTACTGAAGAGCAGTCATTTCCCCTACTTGATCTGTAATGCCAATATCAAGTGTCATATATTAGGTTTCTGTATAGGCTCCATTATAACCTATGGGACCTTTGTCATACATGCAGTTCGTCATTTAAGGAAACATTGCGTGACTGTATAGTGTTTATTTCGTATTTCACAAAGCCTTCTTTACTGTCCACAGGAGGTCTCCAGGAACTAGGCCTTTTATGAAATAAGCTTAGAGTTTCAGCTTTTTAAATTTCCCTTGATGCTTTTCATTGTTCATAACTAGTTGAATTTGTTACTTTTGAAAATTCTGGGGTGACTTGTTTTATTATAAATCCAGAACAACCTTAAGATAACTGGCTTTTATTTAAACCATATTTTATTTCACTTAGACTCTAGTTCCATTTGAATTTAACCATATATAACCTCTATCTAGATGTATTGACTATTTCTATTTTTAAAAGGAAAAATGCATTAATAAGACATAAAAGCATTGCTGAGGTTTCACAGAATCTTCGACAAATTGAAATTCCTAAAGTGTCAAAGAGAGCTACGAAAAAGGTAAGTAATCCTTCCAGTTTGAGATGACACAGTAAATAAGAATAAAAAGGCAGTGTCCCTACTTTTAGGAAAATGAACTTTGGAGGATACAGAAATAATATTAAATATTTTTATGAATGTGTATAAAACTATAATCCAAGGAATAAGAAAATATAAACTTGTTAAGAGATTAACAGTTTTACTGAAGAGTGTGATAGTTAGAGGTAATGTGAGGAAAAACGGCGAGTAAATGTTAGGAATGAATTAATTCAAAATCTTTAATGTAGATAAGAAAACTCATAAAACAATAACTAAAATAAGCAAAGCGGTCGCTGGAAGAGAATATACAATCGTAATAGGACTTTGGTTGCATACCAGAAGGTGCTTTTCAATATGTTATGTTTTACTTCAATAACAAATTTAGGCCAGGCACAGGGGCTCACACCTATAATCCCAGCACTTTGGGAGTCAGAGGAGGGAGGATACTTTGACACCAAGAGTTTGAGACCAGCCGGGACAACATAGCAAGACCTTGTCTACAAAAAATAAAATTAAAAAAAATTAGCCAGGCATGGTGGCACATGCCTATAGGCCCAGCTATTCAGGAGTCTGAAGCAGGGAGATCGCTTGAGCCCAGGAGGTCAAGGCTGCAATGAACTATGATCGTGCCACTGCACTGCAGCCTGGGTGACGGAGCAAGACTTCATCTCTTTTAAGTGAATGAATGAATGAATGGATGAATGAATAGCAAGTTTTTTGGAAAAGAAGATGATGACGGTCATGGAGCTAGGAGGTAGAGTAGTCCCCCCTTATCTGCAGAAGATATGTTCCAAGACCCCTAGTGGATGCCTGAAACCACAGGTAGTACTGAACCCTATATATAGTACTGTTTTTTCCTATGCATGCATAAGTTCAATTTATAAATTAGGCACAGTAAGAGATTAACAACAACAATAATAAAATAGAACAATTATAACAGTATAATATAATAAAAGTTATGTGAATGTGGTCTCCCTCTCAAAATATCTTAATTGTACTATATTCACCCATTTTGGGGCCATGGGAAACTGAAACCGTGGAAAGTGAAATCACAGATAACAGGGTACTATTGTTGTTTTTTTCGTGGCAGTTGATATAAGGACTTGAGGTTTTTATTGGTTGAAAAAAAAAAATAAACCTAGCTGGAATCTGTTTACTGAGTAGAATTAATGTCTTGCTAAGGAAAAAAGGGAGACTAAAAATACAATGAAACTTTTCAACTGCACGAACTATCTGAGAAGAGTTAAAATTCAGTGAGAACTATCTTTAGAAGCATTAATTATTATAATAGTGGTTTGTTGTGTTTCTAGATATTTGTAGCTATCCTTTGGAATTGGAGGTGGGATTTCTTTTAAAGGGTTAATGGTGTTCATTTTCTTAAACTGTAACTGTGAATAAAATGCAAATCTTACATATCTCACAATCCTCATTGAAGACTGGAAAATTCAAAACTGAATGGCCGAAAGTTGCCAGGCCTTTATTCTCCCTAGATTTTACAATGATTTGCAGATCTTTCTAGCACACTTCGAGACTTTCGTTTTAGATTGCACAAGATAGTTTTCTTCTCTAAGATCAGAATTACGACTGGGCACAGTGGTTCGTGCCTATAATCCCAGAACTTTGGGAGGCCAACGCAGGAGGAATCACTTGAGCCCAGGAGTTGGAGACCAGCCTAGGCAACATAGTGAGACCTTGTCTCCACAAAAAATTAAAAAATTAGGTATAGTGACGCACTCCTGTAGTCCCAGCCACTCGGGAGGCTGAGGTTGGAGGATCGCTTGAGCCTGGGAGTTTGAAGCTGCAGTGAGCTATGATCAAGCCACTGCACTCCAGCCTGGGTTACAGAGAGAGACTCTGTCAAAAAAAAAAAAAAATTTGAGGTCAGGATTTGATTGTGGTTAGTAACGTTTTTTCATGTCAAAGTTGGTACCATAGATAAGTGACAGTTGTTGAACTGAAAGGAACAGATATTACATTTTTAAAAGAATAAATCTCAGTTCTCCAAAGGATCAATATAGTTAACTCGGGAAGCAGTGAACTTACAACTTAAGTGTAGATATGTAGTATTAATTACATTAATGTATATTAATTTCTTCTATGCATCTTAACTCCACAAGAACACAATGATTTAAAAAAAAAGAAGTTTGATCCTGCCCTAATACCTCCAGGACATACTCTCCTAGTTTTTCATTCAATTACATGGATTAACAAGGGTTGACAAACTTTCTCTGTAAAGGGCCAGATAGTAGATGTTTTAGCCTTTGCAGGCCATACGTCTCTGCAACATCTATTCAGTTGTCCTGCTGTAGTGGGAAAGCAGCCACAGGCATTATGGAAAGAAATGAGCATGACTGTGTTTCAGTAAAAACTTTATTTTCAAAAATAAGAGGTGGTCCAGATTTGGTCTGTACACTGTAGTTTACTTCCCTGGATAGGAAATTGGATGTATGACTTTTTTTTTTTTTTTTTTTTTTTTTTTGAGATAATCTCCCTCTGTCGCCCAGGCTGGAGTGCAGTGGCACCATCTCAGCTCACTGCAAGCTCTGCTCCCAGGTTTATGCCATTCTCCTGCCTCAGCCTCCCAAGTAGCTGGGACTACAGGCGTGCACCACCATGCCCGGCTAATTTTTTGTATTTTTTAGTAGAGATGAGATTTCACCGTGTTAGCCAGGATGGTCTCGATCTCCTCACCTCGTGATCTGCCCACCTCGACCTCCCAAAGTGCTGGGATTACAGGCATGAGCCACTGTGCCCGGCCGGATGTATGACATATTTTTGCAATTATAGTTTCTCTCTTTAAAAGAGTTATTAATCAATATAAATAAGAGTGATCACATCTCATTTCTTGTCAGCAAGACCTTGGTTATATCACTGAGACCATTTTTTAAGTTTCTGCCCATATGTGGTGGCTTCTTCAATTATTATGATGAATTGAAAAAAACAAAAAATCTTTAAAAAAAAAATTTCCTTGTTTTGGTGCATCTAGGGTTTAGACTCTTGAATCCTCTACTGTAATAGCAAGTAAATAGCAGTCTGATAAAGAAATGTTTCTGAGAGTATAGCCACCCTCTAATTAATGTATATGGCTTTTCCCTTCTTAGGTAAAAAAGTATACATGATTATCATTAAAAAGTTAAAACTATTAAAGTTAAAAGTTAGGGTGTTCCTTCTCCATCCATTCATCAGAAGTAATCACTGATGATAGTTTGTTGTGTATATTTCCAGGCCCTTTTCTGTATGTACCGATAACACCAAAGATTTCTGCAGATCCATTATAGACATATATATATAAATGATATAACTTAGAATACTTAATATTTTCCGTTTTCTTCCCTATCACAGATCTCTATGTTAGTACAGGTTGAGTATCTCTTACCCAAAATGCTTAGGAGCAGAAATGTTTCCAATCTCAGATATTTTTGGATTTTGGAACAATTGCATTACATGTACTTACTGGTTAGCATCCCACATCCAGAAGTCCAAAATGCTCCAATGAGTGTTTCCTTTGAGTGTCGTGTTGGCACTCAGGAAGTTTTGGATTTTGGAGCATACTGGATTTTCAGAGTAGGGATGCTCAGCCATATATAGAGAGGTCTTCCTTCCTTATTCTTGTAATGTCTGCATTGGATGGGTATGTAATTTATTTAACTGTTTCACTCTTTGTGGGCATGTGTAGTGTTTTTTATTTTGTATTATTACTATATAGTGCAGCAGTGTTTGTGGAACATTTCTATGGTACATTTTATTATTTCTATTACGGATTCCTATAAATGAATTGCAAGAGTCAAAGGGTTCATGTGAAATCTTTATTCTTTTATTTCAATGAATGCCTATTTAAATTTTCCTTCTGGATTTTCTCATGTTTCAGGAGAACTCTCACCCTGCTTCTCAGCAGCCTTCCCAGCCAGTGAAAGGTACAGTGCAAGGTATACTGTTTTCTCAGTGTATATATTTATTCACTAGAATGACAACTTTATGGCCGGGCGCGGTGGCTCAAGCCTGTAATCCCAGCACTTTGGGAGGCCGAGGCGGGCGGATCACGAGGTCAGGAGATCGAGACCATCCTGGCTAACATGGTGAAACCCCGTCTCTACTAAAAAAATACAAAAAACTAGCTGGGCGAGGTGGCGGGCGCCTGTAGTCCCAGCTACTCGGGAGGCTGAGGCAGGAGAATGGCATAAACCCGGGAGGCGGAGCTTGCAGTGAGCTGAGATCCAGCCACTGCACTCCAGCCTTTTAAGCAGCTGCTTACAGGTGTAAATTAAGGCTTTGTATGATTGTTGGCTAATAAAGTATGTCCAAATACCATGGACATAGTCCCCTAGGAATAGTCTCAAAATACTGTATTTTGCAAAATAGCTGGTCTGAAATCTTTCAAAAAACAAGAAAAAACACACAAAAAATTATCATAAAAGCCGGAAGAAAGGAAAAAGAAAAGAGGCAGTGAAACTGTTTTAGATGAATGGAGTTTAAGCATGACAGCTAAATGCATTCCATGATCTCTGCTTGGCTCTTAAATTTAGGGAAAAAAATACTAGAAAGGATATTATTGAGACAACTAGAGAAATTTGAAGAAGCGATGTATGCTAGATAATATTGTATCAATGTTAAAAGATATTTTGAGTGTAATAATGTCATTGGGGTTATGGAGAAGAATGTCCTTGTTTTTAGGAGATACATGCTGACCTTTAGGAAGTGAACAGTTGCAATGTTTGCAACTTACTCCCCAATGTTTAGGGGAATAATGTACCTATAGAAAGAAGGAAGGAGAAAACAAATATTGTCAGTTGGTGACCTTCATTGATGGGCATATGTTTAATTTTATTATTATTTGAAACTTTCTATAGATATTAAACTTTTCAAAACATTGGGAAAATAGAGAATAACAAACCAAATTTGGCTTTCAGGTCATAAATCAATTTCACCAACAGCCTAAGTTAGGTAACAGGAACTCTTATAATGGAGATAGGGAAACAATTTTTAAAACTTTGGTGTGTGTTATTGATGTCCTTAATAACCTTAATATGAACCTTTATGTCATTGATGGGTAAACACAAGGGTTGCTCCCAATTTGTGGATCCTAGATTATTTGGTTTGGGTTTAAATGATTAATCTTTGAAGAATTCACCCTTGGTGAATTTTTGAACCACTTCCACCAGGCTATCTTAAGATTAAGGTATCATCTGGCTAGATTTGCCAAGTACTTCTTGATTTTCAGCTATTTTTTCTAACTTTGAGTCTAGATGATCAGAACTTTCATGCTTTGGAGTCAAGAATAGAATTTAAAATGTCCCCGCAGCTTAGTAAAGTAGTCAGAAGAAGAAGAAAGAAATCTGTAGAACTGAAAAGAACAGTTCTCTACTCAATACTGAGCTGAATACACAGCAGCAAAAAGGTCCAAAATGAGAAAAATAGTCATAACATGGGCTATATTAAAAGGACCATGACCTCTGTTAGCCATCCTCTTAAGAATTATCTCCATTTGGCCGGGCGCGGTGGCTCAAGCCTGTAATCCCAGCACTTTGGGAGGCCGAGACGGGCGGATCACGAGGTCTGGAGATCGAGACCATCCTGGCTAACACGGTGAAACCCCGTCTCTACTAAAACTACAAAATCTAGCCGGGCAAGGTGGCGGGCGCCTGTAGTCCCAGCTACTCGGGAGGCTGAGGCAGGAGAATGGCATAAACCCGGGAGGCGGAGCTTGCAGTGAGCCGAGATCCAGCCACTGCACTCCAGCCTGGGCGACAGAACGAGACTCCATCTCAAAAAAAAAAAAAAAAAAAGAATTATCTCCATTTTACAATGAGTAAAGTTTCTAACTTACTAAGTGGTGTGGGCCTTCCTCATGTTCCTGAAGTTAGATTTAAATTGAATTCGTAATGGAATACTACAAACCACTGTATACCAACACATTGGATAACCTAGATGAAATGGACAAACTCCTAGAAAGATACAAACTACTAAAAACAGACTCAAGAAGAAATAGAAAATCAGAATAGATCTATAACATGTAAAAAGTTTGAATTAGTTATCAAAAAACTACTCACAAAGAAATGCCCAGGAGTAGAAGGTTTCACTGCTGCATTCTATCTAGCCTTTAAAAAAGAAATTAGCACTAGCATTTATTATGGTCAACTGATATTCAGGGTACCAAGACAATTTGATGGAGAATGAATAGTCTTTTGCACAAATGATGCTGAGACAACTGGATATCCACATGCAAAAGAATGACATTGTACCCCCTACCTCATGCAAAATAACGTATAAAATTTTTTTTAATTTGCAAAAGTAGATATTTTTAATGCATTATGGGAATATACTATTTAAAGAAACCTTATTAGCATATGTGACAATAGCAATCTGTAGAGTAGTTTCCTTAAGGAGCTTCTCTGTTTTGGTTATCTTTCTTTTCTCAGATATGGCATTTATTGATGATAATTTTTGGCTTTTTCTTTTTTTTTTTTTAATGCTTTCAGAAGTGACCAAAGTACGAAGAAATCTTTTCAACCAGGAATTGCTTTCCCCTTCAAAGAGATCACTAAAGCGGGGATTGCCTAGAAGCCATTCTGTGTCAGCTGTGGAAGGTCTAGAGGATAAACTTGACAACTTCAAGAAGAACAAAGGTACCACATTTCAGAATAGCTAGGAAAAAGGAAAGGGTTATTCTGTAAGATTGGTAGTAATGTACTGTCTTTCTTTCCTGATTTAGTTATTTGAGTCTTCTTCCCTCTTTTTTCTTTCAGTCTAGCTAAAGGTTTGTCAATTTTGTTAATCTATTTTTTTTTTGTTTTTGAGACAGGGTCTTCCTCTATCACCCAGGTTGGAGTGCAGTGGTGCAATCTCGGCTCACTGCAGCCTCCACCTCCCAGGCTCAAGTGATTCTCCCACCTCAGCCTCCTAAGTAGCTGGGACTACAGGTGTACACCACCACATCCAGCTAATTTTTTGTATTTTTTTGTAGAGATGGAGTCTCATCATGTTGCCCAGGCTAGTCTCAAACTCCTAAGCTCAAATGATCTGCCCTCGGCCTCCCACGGTTGCTGGGATTATAGGCATGAGCCACCACACCCAGTCAATTTTGTTAATCTTTTCAAAGAATTTACTTTGGTTTACTGATTCTTCTCTATTGGTTTTCTTTGTCTTTTTTTTGAGACAGAATCTCTCTCACTCTGTCTCCTGGGCTGGAGTGCAGTGGCGTGATCTCGCCTTACTGCAACCTCTGCCTCCCAGGTTCAAGCGCTTCTCCTGCCTCAGCCTCCCCAGTAGCTGGGATTATAGGCATGTGCCACCACGCCCGGCTAATTTTTGTATTTTTAGTAGAGACGGGGTTTCACCATGTTGAGCAGGCTGGTCTCCAACTCCTGACCTCAAGTGATCTGCCCACCTCAGCCTCCCAAAGTGCTGAGACAGGTGTGAGCTACCACATCTAGCCTCTGTTGGTTTTCTAATCTCAGTTTCATTTTTTTTCCCTCTATTAGCTTTGGTTTTTGTTTGCTCTTTTTCTACTTTTTTAAGGTAAAGTTTAAGCTATTGATTTGAGATCTTTTTTAATAAAGCACTGCTTTAGGCATATCCTATAAATTTTGATATGATTTGTTTTTGTTTTCATCATCTCAAGATATTTTCGAATTTCCCTTGTGATTTCTTCTTTAATCCATTGGTTATTTCGGAGTGCATTAATTTCCACATACATGTATTTCCTAAATTCTCTTCTCTATTCTAGTTTCATTCTGTTGTTGTAAAACATACTTTGTATGATTTCAGTCTTTTGAAACTTGAGACTTATTTTATGGCTTAACATTTGTTCTACCCTGGAGAATGTTTAATGTGTGCTTGAGAAGAATATGAAAGATTCTGTAGATGTGTGTTTGGTCTAGTTCATTTATGGTATTCAAGTCTTCTGTTTCCTTGTTGAGCTTCTGTTTTATTGTTTATTCATTATTCAAAGTGGCATATTAAAGTCTCCAGCTATTACTGTTGAATTGTTTATTTCTCCCTTCAGTTCTGTCAATTTCTGCTTCATGTATTTTGAGACTCTGTTCTTAGGTATATATGTTAATAATTATTATGTCTTCCTGATCAATTAAACTTCTTACCAGTAGGTAATGTACTTTGTCTTTTGTAACCTTTCTTAGCTTACAGTCTGTTTTGTCTGACAATAATACAGCTCCCCACTCACCAGCTCTTTTGCATAGGATATCTTTCATTGTCCTTTTACTTTCAACCTTAGTGTCTTTGTATCTAAACTAAATATCTTATAGACCTCATAGAGTTGGAGCATGTTTTTTTAAATCCGTTCCGCCTATCTCTGCTTTTCAATTGCAGTACTTAATCCACTTCTATGAATGTAATTACTAATAAGGAACAACTATCATTTTCTATGTTTTCTGCCTTTTTGTTTCTCAATTCCTCAATTCCTGGTTTTTGTATTTAGCTGATTTTTTGTAGTGTACTAGTTTAATTCCCTTCTTTCTTTTTCTGTATATTTTTAAGTTGTTTTCTCAGTGGTTACCTTGGAGATCACAATTAGCATCTTAAGCTTAAATGAACCTGGCTTTATGAATAAAGCCAACCTCTTTTCAATAATATACACTCTGCTACTATATATTTCTGTCTCTCTTTCTTTATATTGTTGTAGACTGCATCTTTATACATTGTGTACCTGTTAATACAGACTTAAATTATATAGGATTTAAAAAAAACAAAATTACCATAATGCTGGCTTTTATATTTATCTATGTAGTTACCTTTTACCATTGCTTTTTATTTCTTCTCGTGGCTTTGAGTTATTGTCTAGTACCTTTCATTTTAGTTTTTCTTATAGGGTAAGTCTACTGATTATGAACTCCCTCAGCTTTTAGCTATTTGGAAATGTCTTACTTTCTACTTTATTCCTGAAGGACGTAGAATTTTTGGTTGACAGTTTTTTTCCCCCCTTCAGGACTTCAAATGTGACATCCACTGCCTTCTGGTCTCCCAAATTTCTGATGAAAAATCAACTATTAATCTTATTAAGCTGCTTCTCTATTGCTGCTTTCCAGATTTTCTCTTTGTCCTTGGGTTTCAACACTTCGACTACAATGTGTCTCAGTGTGAATCTCTTTGAGTTTATTCTGCTTGGAGTTCATGGAACTTCTTGGATGTATATATGTTCATGTCTTTCATCAGATTTTGGAAGCTTTTAACCATTATTTCTTCAAAAAATTTTCTGCTGCTTTTGGTCTCATTTCCTCGTTGGACTCCCATGATGTATGTGTTGGTACACTTGATGGTGTCCTACAGGTCCCTCAGACTTTGTTTTTTGTTTTTTGGGTTTTTTTAATTGTTTTTTCTTTCTGCTCAGCCTGGATAATTTCAATTACCTTATCTTCAAGTTCACTGATTCTTCTGCCAGCTCAAATCTGTGGTTGACCCATCTAGTTAATTTTTTCATTTCAGCTCCAGAATTTCTAACTGGATTCTTTTTTATCATTTCTGTTGCTTTATTGATATTCTCATTTTGTTCATACGTTATCTTCCTGATTTCCATTAGTTTCTTAATATATGGTTTAAGTGAGCTCATTGTGTGTATTTAGAGAAGTTGATTTAACATCCTTGATTAGTAATTCCAATGTCTTGGCTTCCTTGGTGACGGTTTCTGCCAAATTCTCTTTTCTGGTAAATAGGCCATACTTTCCTGCTTCTTTGTATACTTTGTAATTTTTTGTTGAGGACTAGTTATTAGGGATAGTATAATGTGGTAACTGCGTGGAGGTCAGATTCTGTCACCCCTCAGGGATTCCTGTTCTTTGCTTATTAAGGACTTCAGCTATTCATTTGTGCCTTTTCCGAACTATTTGTGTAAAGTATGTATACTTTGTTATGTGTGGTCACTGAAGTTTCTGTCTTTTATCTCTGCGGTCAGCCAATGACCTAAGAAGGATTTCCTTAAATGTCTGATTCAAGAAAGGAGTGGGGGGAAGGTGTGTCTGTCCCTTAATCTTCTGATAATTAGGAGAAACCCAGTGTAGCCTAAGACAGCTGAAACCAAGGCAGTGTCTGCACTGCTCCTACAGGAATCTGCCTGACTGACCAAAGCATGTAACTCCCAATTTTTGGAGGACCAGGTCCTCACTGTCTGCCCTAGCACCAACCAGCTGCTCCTGGAATGTGGGCTGCTATCCCAATAGCTACAGCAGAGCTGAGAAAAGGGAAATGGTAGCTAGTTCATGCACATGCACATCATTCCCTTCCTAAAGATCAGCAGCCTCTCCCATCATCAAGCACTTCCCAGGTTATTAACAAGTATTCAATCAAGTTCACAGGTTCCAAAATAGTGAATTCTGATCTTTTTTTCTAGTTTACTAGTTATTTTGGTTGAGGGACTGACCCCTAGAGCTTTCTTCTCCATCAACCTCACTTCCCCTGGAGATTACAATTATGATATTAACTTATAACAGCCTAGTTCTCATTGATACCAATTTAACTTTGATAGTTTATAAAAACTTTGCTATTGTATAGTTCTGACTATCCCTTCTTAGTTCTATATTGTCATGCAAATTACATCTATACATTGTATGCCCATCAACACTGATTTATAATCATTACTCTGTCTTTTAAATAACAGGTGGGAACAGTTACAAATAAAAAACACTTTTATAATGTTTTTCTTGTATAGTTACCTTTACCAATGCTGTTTAACTCTTTATGTGGATTTGAGTTACCCTAGTGCCCTTTCCTTTCAGCCCATAGGACTCCTTTTAGTATTATTTATAGGGTAGGTCTGCTAATGACAAATTCTGTTTTATTTTGTTTCAATCTGAGAATATGCTGATTTCTTCTTCATTTTTGAGAATACTTTTATTGGGTATAGAATTCCTGGTTGACAGTCTTTTTTCTCTCAGTACTTTGAGTATGTCATCACACTGCCTTTTCTCTGACAAGAAAGCAGCTGCTAATCTCATCAAGGATCTATACATGATGAATAGCTGCTCTCTGACTCCTTTCAAGATCATCTCTTTTTCACTTTTGATAGTTTGATTATGATTTGTCTGGGTTTGGGTCTCTTTCACTTTATTCTACTTGTATTGCGTTTCTTAGATGTGTAGTGTCTTTCATCGGATTTGGGTCATTTTTAGCGAATATTTATTCAAATATTCTTTCTACCTCTTGCTTTCTATCCTTTCCTTCTGGACTATGTGTGTGTGTTGTTGTGCTTGATGGTGTCACAAGTGTCTGAAGCTCTGTTCATTTTCTTCATTCTTTTGTCTTTATCTTCCTTAGACTAGATCATCTCAATTAATCTGTCTTCAGAATTGTTGACTCTTGCTTCTGCCACCTCAAATGTACTTTTCATTTTTGTTTTAACTCTAGAATTTGTTTGCTTTTTTTTTTTTTTTTTTAACGATTTCCTGTTTTAAGAATATCTGTTGATATTCTCTGTTTGGCAAGTCATTGGACTCATGTTTTAGATCTTTAGATATGATTTTCTTTAGTTCTTTGAACATATTTAAAATAGCTGATTTAAAGTCTTGTTCTAATAAGTTCAGTGTCTGGACTTTTCTCAGGGACAGATTCTATTGGCTGATTTTTTTTTTTCCCCTGTGAATGGGCCATACTTTTGTGTTTTGTTTCTTTGCATGACTCATAATTTTGTTGACAACTGGATTTGTTTTATTTTATTTTATTTATTTATTTATTTTTTGAGATGGAGTCTTGCTCTGTCACTCAGGCTGGAGTGCAGTGGTATGATCTCGGCTCACTGTAGCCTCAACCTCCCTAGCTTCTTGGCTTAAGCAATCCTTCCACCCTCCTCGGCCTTCCAAGTAGCTAGCTGGACTACAGGCATGCACCACCACTCTTGGCTAATTTTTGTATGTTTTTGTAAAGATGTGGTTTTACCATGTTGGTCAGGCTTGTCTTGAACTCCTGAACTCAAGCAATCCGCCTGCCTCAGCCTCCTGAAGTTCTGGGATTACAGGCATGAGCCACTGCACCCAGCATGGATATTTTAAACAATATAATGAGGCAGCTCTAACAATCAGACCCACCCCACCCCTGCCAGGATTTGTTGTTGTTTTTGCTTAGTGACTTTTCTGAACTATTTGTTTAAGTTTTGTATTCTTTGTCATGTGTAGCCGCTAAAGCCTCTGCTCAGTTGTCTTAGTGGTCAGCTAATGATTGGACAGAGATTTCTTTAAATGCCTGGAACCCATAAGTTTCACAGCCCCTGCTGAGGGGCTCTTTGTGTGTTGGGTCATGCCTTCAACACTCAGCTAGGCAGTTTAGAATTCCACTTCACTTTCTGTTTTGCCAGAGCCTCAAGGTTAGCCATAGGTGGCAGCTTACAGGCTTCTCAAGTCTATCCTTGGCACATGCACAGTGCTACACATGTGTGTGGACTTTTGGATGCCTAAGAATGTCGTCAGAGGTTTTCCAAGTCCCCTGTGATGTCTCATTCCCCAATTTTCCCAGTAAAACTTTAGGCCAGCTTGTTATTGCACCAAATGTTACCACCACCCCAGGCAGCTGTGACATTTAACAATTGCTGCTGATTGTTTTCAGTAAATGCTGTCAGGGAAAAAGGTGGTTGACCTGTTCTGATTCAGGTCAAATTAAGACAAGCCTCGATTTGAGTAGGATTCTCCAGGGAACTGCCTGACAGGTTAATGGATGACAGTTATCTGAGAATGGAGTTTTGGAGGAGCTCCAGCCCCATTCTGCCTTGTCCAGAGGCTGCTGGGCTGTTGGTTTTCACTGTGATTATGGGCAGTTGATTTTTAAAGCTACCCTAGGGCTAGGGGGAAGGTGTGGGGACTAAGGCAAGTTAAAGCTTCCTGAGATTCAACCATTTTTCTTGAACAAATACACCCTAGATTGTTGCAAACCTTTAGTTAATGTTCAGAGTTCTGGAAAAGTTGATTTTGACCATTTTCCCAGTGATCTCTGTTCCTTTATGGAGGAGAGTGTTCAGAGGTCCTTACCTCACCATTCTTACTGGCATCACTCTTCTTTACAAGTCATTTTAAGCTCACTTTAAATCAGTCCTTTCATAAGTAGCTTGGCTGCCTACTCTACTGAGAAATTTTGTGCCACCTAGGTTTATCTTAATAATTAACATTTATGTGGCGTATCAGCATTTTCACATATTTCATTTAATCATAAATACTAGAACCACCAATTAGGTGTTAGTCTTAACAAGTGAGCAGTTTTCATTTTTTCAGGATTGCTTATGAGATAAAATTTTATATTTATATTGTCTTTTTTTGTGTGTGTGTGAGATGGAGTCTCCCTCTGTCACCCAGGCTAGAGTGCAGTGGCATGATCTTGGCACACTACAACCACTGCCTCCTGGATTCAAGTGATTCTCCTGCCTCAACCTCCCAAGTAGCTGGGCTTACAAGCATGTGCCACCTTGCCCAGTTAATTTTTGTATGTTTGGTAGAGACAGGCTTTCACCATATTGGCCAGGCTGGTCTTGAACTCCTGACCTTAAGTGATCCGCCCTCGTTAGCCTCCCAAAGTGCTGAGGTTACAGGCATGAGCCATTGTGCCCAGCCTATATTTAGATTGTCTTATGTCTTTTTTTTTTTTTTGAGATGGAGTCTAGCTGTATCACCCAGGCTGGAGTGCAGTGGCGTGATCTTGGCTCACTACAAGTCCCGCCTCCTGGGTTCACGCCATTCTCCTGCCTCAGCCTCCCCAGCAGCTGGGACTACAGGTGCCCGCCACCACGTCCAGCTAATATTTTTGTATTTTTAGTAGAGATGGGGTTTCACCGTGTTAGCCAGGATGATCTCGATCTCCTGACCTCATGATCCACCCGCCTCGGCCTCCCAAAGTGCTGGGATTACAGGCGTGAGCCACCGTGCCCGGCCCTTATATCACTTTTTAATCTCTAATAGTGCTGACAAACTTCTATCATGTTGAGTCCTGTAACCACAGAACTTAGCCCAAAGACCATTAAGATCCTCTCCAGCTAGGTAATAAGCCATACAGAAGTTCAAACTGCTCCCTTGGCCTTACTGCTGCTTCTTGATGAGGTTAAATGAAATTTATGATTTAAGCTGTTTTTACATTTTAGGTTATCACAAACTGCTGACTAAGAGTGTGGCCGAGACTCCAGTGCATAAGCAGATCTCCAAAAGGCTGTTGCATAGACAAATCAAGGGCAGGTGAGTAATACCTCATCCAGGCTTCTTCATACACCCACACCACCTCAAAGCGACCTTGTGGGCCACTACTTGGCTTCTCTTGACCTTCATGATTTAAATCTTAACTATGTTGCTTAAAACCAAAGAACAGTCTATAAGCTCTCCATGGGAGCAGTAGAACCATATAAAATGTACACTTGTCTGGCCTCAATTGTTTTGAGATTTATCCATGTTGCTGCATGCGGTAGTTCATCCTGTTTTATTGCTGAGAAGTATTCCATGGAATAGATACTCCACTGTTTTTAAATCCATTCATCTGTGAACATGGGGAAGGTGGAAGTCTGGGATCCCAACTCAGCCTTTGCTGACAGAGGTGTGGGTGGTGCTGCAGTTTTTTCTGCAGCGATTGGTTGGAGTAGGGCAATTACTGTCTCAAAGTTTTCTGTCTTGCTTGGCTGACCCTTTCCTAGTTCTTTGGCTTGAGAGCTCTCCTTCCTTGGGGCATCTGTAGTCTGCTCCTGGTATACCTGAGTTGTCAGCTTCTCTGGCACCCAGTCTAGGGGTGTAGGCAGCAAACAGAAAACCCAGGGAGTTCACTGCCCTCCTCAGTCCCAAAGTCCCCAGCCAGGCTGCCTTCTTCTCTCTGCCTTTCAGAATTGTCTTCCGCTCATTGTATAGATAATGTCACGGGTTTTTAGCTTGATTTCAAGGATAATAGAAGCACACCTACTTCATTTTGTCAGGAACCCATCTTGACATTATTTGTATATGGATTTTACACACTTGTGAAGTTTACAGGTTAAATTGCAAAAAGTGAAATTGGTGGGTTAGAGACATATATATTTTTAATTAAATTTTTTATAAAGTCCTTGACACATTGGCAGAAATTAAGTCTCTTAAACAGAAACTTGAATGTTGCTGCTCATTACTGTGATAGTCTAATAGTTTAGTACAAGTTTTTAATACATTAATGGGGTTTATAATTCTGAGGTTGTAAAATTGCTTGCCAAAAAAAAAAGCAAAACAGCCACATTCTAACCATCTCACTCTTTTTTTGAGTCAGTCTCGCTCTGTCACTCAGGCTGGAGTGCAGTGGCACAATCCCAGCTCACTGCAACCTCTGCCTCCCGGGTTCAAGCGATTCACCTACCTCAGCCTCCAGAGTAGCTGCAACTACAAGTGTGAGCCACCGAACCCAGCTGATTTTCTTTTTTTTTTTTTGAGACTGAGTCTTGCTCTGTCGCCAGGCTGGAGTGCAGTGGCGCGATCCCGGCTCACTGCAACCTCTGCCTCTCAGGTTCAAGCGATTCTTCTGCCTCAGCCTCCCAAGTAGCTGGAACTACAGGTGCACGCCACCACGCCCAGCTAATTTTTGTATGTAGAGATGGGGTTTCACCATGTTGGCCAGACTGGTCTTAAACTCCTGACCTCAAGTGATCTGCCCATCTCAGCCTCCCAAGGTGCTGGGATTACAGGCGTGAGACACTGTGGCCAGCCTCCCGCTTGGCAATAATCACGTATCAGAGCCCTGTACCAGCGCTGGTGTTATCAGACCCTGTGATCTTTGTAATCTTGTTATGTGAGAAGCTGCCTCTCTCCTTAATAAGTGTTAATTACAAGTGATAGGGAATAATCCTTGTGCATGTGGTTCCTCGAGGTCCTCTGATCCTGGTCCTGATATTGGTGTTGTTGAAGAGTCCCCTGAAAAAGGAGATGGTAAGTGTTATCTGTTTTTGTTTTTAATGCAGTCTACCCAGCTTCTATGAAAACCTTTCTGCATGTATTGTTACTTGGCATATTCTAAGATATTTTACAGAAATTGTGACGTCTCTGAGTCCACAATGCAGCTCAGTACGTATTTATAAGTGAATGTTCTTTTACATACAAGGTACTGAGAGAATTCCGGGAAAAGAAATTTTTTTTTACACAATAGATATGAAATTCAGGATGAGGGCTAAACTGTGTTATACAAAGTACTATGACTTATTTTATTTTATTTATTTTTTTATTATTATTATTATTTTTTTGAGACGGAGTCTTGCTCTGTCGCCCAGGCTGGAGTGCAGTGGCGCGATCTCGGCTTGCTGCAAGCTTTGCCTCCCAGGTTCACGCCATTCTCCTGCCTCAACCTCCAGAGTAGCTGGGACTACAGGCCCCCGCCACTGCGCCTGGCTAATTTTTTGTATTTTTAGTAGAGACGGGGTTTCACCATGGTCTCGATCTCCTGACCTCGTGATCCGCCCGCCTCGGCCTCCCAAAGTACTGGAATTTCGTGCTTGAGCCACTGCACCTGGTGACTTATTTTAAAAGTATATATAGCTTTTTTGGAGCTTTTCACTACATATTTTTGCAAGAAGGCAGGGAAATTTTTTACTGGGGAGTGTCTTTTCTGAGACATTATCTTTGCTGCTGCACCTTATATATCTGTGTATTCCATGCCCCCAACACACAGTGCCTGGCACATAGCAGGTGATCAGTAAGCACATGTTGAATGAGGGTAAGCAGCAGGTGTGGTGGTTCGTGCCTGTAATCCCAGCACTTTGGGAAGCCAAGTGGGGAGGATCACTGGCCAGGAGTTTGAGACCATCTTAGGCAACACAGCGAGATGCTATCTCTATAAAAATTTTTTTAAAAATCAGCTGGGCATGTTGGCATACTCCTGTGGTCCCAGCTACTTGGGAGACTGAAGTGAGAGGATCTCTTGAGCCCAGGAGTTCAAGGCTGCAGTGAGCTATGATCGTGCCTCTGCACTCCAGCCTAGCAACAGAGCAAGACTATGTCTCTAAAAAATAAAATAGCCGGGCGCGGTGGCTCAAGCCTGTAATCCCAGCACTTTGGGAGGCCGAGACGGG
>NW_016823089.1:693497-696595 GCF_001698545.2 Rhinopithecus bieti | reverse complement strand
GGAGCTTGCAGTGAGCTGAGATCCGGCCACTGCACTCCAGCCCGGGCGACAGAGCAAGACTCCGTCTCAAAAAAAATAAATAAATAAAAAATAAAATAAAATAAAATAATAAAAATATACCTGATGAAGGAGGGGTTTTAAAAAAACTAACTTCTGAGTTGCTCAAGTAATTCACATTTATTGTAGAAAATCAGGAAATATAGAGAAGCCAAAATTTTAAATCATTTGGTAATTCCACAACTCAGAAATACTCTAACATTTTAGCATATACTCTTACTGCTATATTTCTATACAAATGCATGTAACATATACATTTGAAACCTAACATAAATACTTGTTTTCGCCCTACACCATTCTTTTCTTTTCTTTTTTTTTTTTGATGAGACGGACTCTTGCTCTGTCGCCCAGGCTGGAGTGCAGTGGCATGATCTCTGCTCACTGCAACCTCCATCTCACAGGTTCAAGTGATTCTCCTGCCACAGCCTCCCAAGTAGCTGGGGTTACAGGTGCCCACCAGCATACCTGGCTAATTTTTGTGTTTTTAGTAGAGACAGGGTTTCACCATGTTGGTCAGGGTGGCTACACCATTCTTAAAGGTGGAAGTAAATAAGACTTCTGAAGGTGATAGTCTAGTGGGTCAGTGTTTTTTTAATACCTTGTTGGGACCGTGTATCAAACCCCTCTTAGTTTTTTAAGAGACACTTCACAAGTCTCTTAAAGCTAATAGCTTGTTGAATTTCCATCTTATATGTGGTACTATGTAAATTTTGCCCGTTTTTGGACAACATGAGAAAATGTCAAGCTTGTAGTTATCTTTGGTTACTTACTGTGGTTCTGATTTTACAGAAATAAGTTTGAGACGAAGTCCTCGAATCAAGCAATTGTCATTTAGCAGGACACATTCTGCCTCCTTCTATTCTGTGTCTCAGCCCAAGTCTCGAAGTGTGCAAAGAGTCCACTCTTTCCAGCAAGATAAGTCAGGTAACATACGGGCCCCTCTGCCTTCACAAGTCCGTGCTGACTTGGTGGGAAGTGTTTTTGGGAAAAGAAGCATGAAATTTGACATTTTCTTTCTTGACATTGGAGAAGTAGAATAGGTATGTCTAGTTGAGGTTCAGGGTGATGACTAGATGAACAGTCCATGACCTTTGTAATCAGTCATCCCTTGGACTCCTACAGCTGGTCATCCATGCTATCGTTATAGGTAGCTCATTCATTCAGAGGAAACTACCCATAATTTCCCTTATGGACAGATCCTACACATCAGTATCTTAAGTGAAAGGTGATATCTCTGTTTATGTTCTTCATTCTTCTGTCCATGGTTAGCTTGCTAATAGATTTGTGTTTCTTATTTTATCTTTTTTTGAGGCAAGGTCTCACTCTGTCACCCAGGCTGGAGTGTAGTGGCACGAACACAGCTCACTGTAGCTTCAACCTCCCAGGCTCAGGTGATCCTCCCACCTTAGCCTCCCAGGGAGCTGGGATTACAGCTGTGCACCACCACGCCCAGCTAATTTTTTGTTTTTAGTAAAGACTGGGTTTCTCCATGTTGCCCAGGCTGGTCTTGAACTGCTGGGGTCAAGTTATCCATCTGCCTCGGCCAACAAGATATGTATTTTTATATTTACAAATTAAATTATTTCAGTTGTCTACCTTTTCTAACATAGGAACTGGGGTTAATATGTAGTCTTACTAAAATTCAAAAAGGCAGCAGTTATTGCAGTTGCTGACATAATTAGGTGGGATTTTCCCCTGAGTTGCTCTCAAAAATTGTTGCCTTCTTTCTTTTATGAACTGACTGGGTTTTTCTTATGTTTTGTTTGTTTGTTTGTTTGTTAAGATGGAGTCTCACTCTGTCGCCCAGGCTGGAGTGCAGTGGTGCGATCTTGGCTCACTTCAAGCTCTGCCTTCCAGGTTCATGCCATTCTCCTGCCGCAGCCTCCTGAGTAGCTGGGACTACAGGTGCCCATCACCACTCCCAGCTAATTTTTTTGTATTTTTAGTAGAGACAGGGTTTCACTGTGTTATCCAGCATGGTCTCAATCTCCTGACCTAGTGATCTGCCTGCCTCAGCCTCCCAAAGTGCTGGGATTACAGACGTGAGCCATCGCACCTGGCTTTGTTTGTTTTTGAGACGGAGTTTTGCTCTTGTTGCCCAGGCTGGAGTGCAATGGCGCAATCTCATCTCACTGCAACCTCCACCTCCTGGGTTCAAGCAATTCTCCTGCCTCAGCCTCCTGAGTAGCTGGGATTACAGGCCCCTGCCATCACGCCCGGCTAATTTTTTGTATTTTTAGTAGAGATGGGTTTCGCTATGTTGGCCATGCTGGTCTTGAACTCCAGACCTCAGGCCATCCACCTGCCTCGGCCTCCGAAAGTGCTGGGATTACAGGCATGAGCCACCGTGTCTGGCTGGCTGTTTTAATAGTATTGGAAGAACAGGAATTGAGAAAGAATTAAATGTTGTTGCTGTTTTTGACTTGCAGACCAAAGAGAAAATTCTCCAGTCCAAAGTATTCGGTCTCCCAAGAGTCTTCTTTTTGGGGCAATGTCTGAGATGATCAGCCCCTCAGAAAAGCGTTCAGCTCGAATGAAAAAGCGTTCAAGAAATACTTTGGATTCGGAGGTACCTGCAGCTTACCAGGTATAATGTTTCTGTAACATTTGAAATATAATCTCCTGGAACACAGAGACATGGCCAAGGAATTCAGAATCCATTAGGGAAGAGAAAGCGGGTGATCTCTAGATAATACTAGAGATTGGAGGTGATTGGGTGGAGCCACATGATTGATTATTAGACATGTGGGAACTTCAAGCAGCAGGTTTGACTGAAGCCACGGTGGGGGCGGTGGAGGAGGAGATAGAGAGGATCTCATCTGTTCTCTTGGCTTCGTCTACTATTTATATTATATACTACACAGATATCTTTCTGGAGTGTGTGACACTCATCTTTTCCATTTGATTGCCCACTCCATCCAGTCACCAACATTAGAAACCTGGAGTCATCCTTTTCCCTCTCCACAGGCTTAGCCAATCAGTGGAGTCCTGCCCATTTTATTTACAAACTGACTCTTTTTTTTTTTTTTTTTTTTTTTTTT
>NW_016823089.1:683620-690786 GCF_001698545.2 Rhinopithecus bieti | reverse complement strand
TTTTTTTTTTTTTTTTTTTTTTTTTTTGAGACAGAGTCTCTTTTGCACGGGCTGGAGTGCAGTGGCATGATCTCGGCTCACTGCAACCTCTGCCTCCCAGTTCAAGCGATTTTCCTGCCTCAGCCTCCTAAGTAGCTGGGATTACAGGCGCCTACCACAATGCCCAGCTAATTTTTGTATTTTTAGTAGAGACGGGGTTTCACCATGTTGGCCAGGCTGGTCTTGAACTCCTGACCTCAAGTGATCCACCTGCCTCGGCCTCCCAAAGTGCTGGGATTACAGGCATGAGCCACCACGCCCAGCCTACAAACTGACTCTTGTACCCACCCCCTCTTCTCCCCGCCTGCAATTCCTACCCTAGTTCAGGTCTACCTGGAACACTTCAACAGGCTTTTCCCTCTCAAAGGGAAATCCTCCACCCAGAGGTCAGAGTGATCTTTCTGAAACTTTCCTCTCAGTTTGCTTAAAATGTTCACTTTGCTTAAAGCTCTATAGACTCCCCGTCCGCTAAAGCAAGGTTTTAAGTTTTCCTAAATGGAACTCTTGGGTTCAAAAATAATCACCTTTGTTTAGAAACTCAGTAAATTGCTTGGAGGTTGGGAAAGACATAGAGCTCTGGAGAAGGGTTTGAAAACCATAGATCTACACAACCAAGATCAGTCTCCTCCGCCAGGCAGACAGGGTCTTCCGTGGTCTGCTCCCTCTGGCCTCACCCCTCCCTGCTTTACCTTCCCAGCAACATCAGGCTGGGTGCCAGCCCACACAGCCGCTGCTTTTCACTTCCAGGCCTTTGCTGGTATTGTTTTCTATGCCTAAAGGCCCCCACCACCCCACCCACTTTTCCTGTGTTTGCCTTCCCCTGCTGACACACATGCTTGAAGATCTGATTCAGGCCAGGTTAGGCAGCCCTTCTTTGTGCTCTATGATGCCCCTTGCATGTACCTGTCACTGCGCCAGCCACATTGTATTTTCACCTGTGTATGCCCCACTGAACAGGAAATGCCAACTAGATTGGGAGTCTCCTGACAGGATGAAGAAAGGTTGTAGGAGCTTTTCACTACATATTTTTGCAAGAAGGCAGGGAAATTTTTTACTGGGGAGTGTCTTTTCTGAGACATTATCTTTGCTGCTGCACCTTATATATCTGTGTATTCCACGCCCCCAACACACAGTGCCTGGCACATAGCAGGTGATCAGTAAGCACATGTTGAATGAGGGTGAGCAGCAGATGAGGTGGCTTCTAGAGGCTGCTTTAGGCAAAGATCAGAAATAGCTCCCTCATCTGAAAAGAAGGAAGAGCTAGAGAGTAGCTGCAGTGGTAGAATGATTCCATTAGAGGCAAAAAGCATGGTTTAGCAATATGTAGATTATTAAAATTGTTCTTAGGACAAACTAAACTTGGATAGTGTTTGGTCCTAGAAAAAGTGGACAAGTAAAATTTGAGTCATGTTTTGGAGAGGGAAACGGGTCACTGTTTGAGATTTCCATCTGTAGATCATTCCTTTGGCTGACTATAAATCTCCCATTTGGTCTTAGAGATTACTAAAACACTTCAGAGATCATGAGTTATAATATTCAAGGACTGAAATAAGCATTTCTCTTTTCAGACTCCCAAGAAGAGTCACCAGAAATCTCTGAGCTTTTCTAAAACTACACCAAGAAGTTTCTCTCATACACCACAAACTCCACTGTATACTCCAGAAAGGCTGCAGATGTCCCCTGCAAAAATGACCCCTACAAAGCAGGCAACTTTTAAGGAGTACTTAAAAGACTCCTCCTCACCCAGCCATGACTCACCATTGGATTCAAAAATTACTCCTCAAAAACGATGCACCCAGGCAGGAGAAGGTACCTCTCTTGAAACGAAGACACCAAGAACTCCTAAGAGGCAAGGTACTCAGCCGCCTGGGTTTTTGCCAGATTGTACTTGGCCACATTCAATGAATTCCATTCCAGAAAGCCCCTCCTATCCAGCCCCACCAACTTCATCGACTGCCCAGCCTAGGACAGAGTGTCTGACTCCCATCAGAGACCCTCTCAGAACACCTCCAAGAGCAGCAGCCTTCATGGCCACACCTGAGAATCAAACACACCAACAGCCCCATGTCCTCAGAGCTGCTCAGGCAGAGGAACCAGCCCAGAAACTAAAGGATAAAGCTATCAAAACCCCAAAAAGACTAGGGAATTCAACTGTGACTTCTTCCCCACCTGTTACGCTAAAGAAACTATTTACCTCTCCTTTATGTGATGTTTCCAAGAAGAGTCCATTCAGGAAATCTAAAATAGAGTCTCCTTCACCAGGAGAACTGGATTGGAAAGAGCCCCAGATGTTACCCAGTGTAACTGCATCTCTCTCCTGCCCTGTTCCCTCAACTCCCCCTAAACTCTCACAGAGAGCTACATTGGACACTGTCCCTCCTCCGCCTCCTTCTAAAGTTGGGAAACGGTGTGGAAAGACCTCTGATCCCAGAAGGAGCATCCTGGAGTGTCAGCCTGATGCCTCCGCTACTCCTGGGGTTGGCACAGCTGACAGTCCAGCTGCCCCCATAGACTCTAGAGATGACCAGAAGGGACTGAGCCTCTCTCAGTCTCCTCCTGAAAGACAGAGCTACCCAGGCCCTGGTCTCAGGAGTGACTGGCATGCATCCTCTCCTTTGCTCATTACAAGTGACACAGAGCATCTCACTCTCCTCAGTGAAGCTGAACACCGTGGCATTGGTAACTTGAAAAGTAATGTCTCATCAGTGGAAGAGGGTAAGGGGCTAAGGATAGCAGATGCTGAGGAGAAGTCTTCTCTGTCTCACCCTGGGATTCCCCCATCTCCTCCTTTCTGTGGGCCTGGCTCTCCTCTGATGCCTTCCTGTGACATGCACTGTACCACAGATGGGAGACAGTGCCAGGCTTCAGCACAACTAGACAACCTGTCGGCATCAGCTTGGCATTCCACAGACTCTGCCAGCCCACAGACCTATGAGGTTGAGCTGGAGATGCAAGCTTCTGGTCTTCCCAAACTTCGAATTAAAAAGATAGACCCCAGCTCTTCATTAGAGGCTGAGCCCCCCAGCAAGGAGGAGAGCTCTCTGGGAGAGGAGAGCTTCCTCCCTGCCCTCAGCATGCCCAGGGCCAGCAGGTCCTTAAGCAAACCTGAACCCACCTATGTGTCACCCCCCTGCCCCCGCCTCTCCCACAGCACACCTGGCAAGAGCGGGGGACAAACCTACATCTGTCAGGCCTGCACCCCCACCCACGGCCCTTCTAGTACCCCCTCTCCATTTCAGACAGATGGGGTTCCTTGGACACCATCCCCTAAGCACAGTGGGAAGACAACTCCAGACATAATTAAAGACTGGCCCAGGAGGAAGAGGGCAGTGGGCTGTGGCGCCGGCTCCTCTTCTGGGAGGGGTGAGGTCAGTGCAGACCTTCCTGGGAGCCTGTCACTGCTGGAGTCAGAGGGCAAGGACCACGGCCTCGAACTCAGCATCCACAAGATGCCCATCTTGGAGGATTTCGAGCTCGAGGGAGTGTGCCAGCTCCCAGACCAGTCGCCTCCCAGGAACAGCATGCCTAAGGCTGAGGAAGCCTCCTCCTGGGAACAGTTTGGGTTGAGTTCCAGGAAGAGAGTCCTGTTGGCCAAGGAAGAAGCTGACTGTGGAGCCAAAAGGATCTGTGACCTGAGAGAAGATTCAGAAGTTAATAAGAGTAAAGAGAGGTCTCCAAGTTGGAGTGCATGGCAGCTCCCCTCCACGGGAGACGATGAGGTGTTTGTTTCTGGTGAGTTTGTTTTTGAAACCCTCTTGCCTCATGGTTTCTTTTGGTCAGAGTGCTTGACAAGGAGGCACTTGGGAGTTGCTTCTTGGTAGGCCTGGGCTTCCGGGTTGGGGGTCTGGGGATGCTGCTCTTACCATGTGGGTTCTCTTTAGGCTCCACCCCACCTCCCAGCTGTGCCGTTCGGAGCTGCCTCTCTGCCAGTGCCCTACAAGCTCTGACCCAGTCTCCACTGCTGTTCCAGGGGAAAACACCTTCTCAGAGCAAAGACTCCAGAGGTAGTATTTATTGAAAGTCTAGGACCCTTTCTTGTGGGAGACTCTCTGAATTCATCAGGGTTGCCAGGCAGCTTGATTCTAGAGGAGATCTGGAGAGTGCAAAGTGTGGGATAGGTGACTTCGTGCCTACAGTGTCATGTGTGCCCTTTCCAAAGAAACTCTACATTAGAACTTGTGTGCATGTGAACCGAAGTCCCCTCAAAATCCTACTAAAATTCCTTGGTCCTCTTGAAGATGGTGATAGTTGTGGGCTTGCCACAACATACTGCTCATCTGTAGTCTAAGAATCTGAACAGGAAGGTGTTCTGAGCAGCACGAGTGATAGGCCTGTGTTTATCCCCATGTTCTGTACGTTCGGTGGGACACAGTACTGACTGTAGTTATAATCAGCCTTCAGACTCTAGGATTCCCCTTCCCCTTCCAAATCCTATTCCCAAAAGAACAGGATTTGGCCTGTTAACTGCCTTGGTTAGCAATGTTGCTTTCTGCTGCTAGAATCAAAGGGGGAGTGCAGGCGGAGGGGACCTTCGGTGGTTCAGTTCCCTCAAGACCATGATATAAATCATGCAGAACAGCATAACCCCAGAGATCTGAGACCTAGAAAGAATGTACAGAATATTAACCTGAGGGAATTCAAACCACAGGTACTTTGCATTTTCAGAGCTGCTTCTTGCTGCCAGCACGGTGCATAGCACCTTCTAAAAAGTGTAGGTACCATTTCTGCAGGAGGAGCGAACCTCCAAGCAGTGCTGATTTTCTTAAAGTCTGTTTTTGTGTGTAACCCTCTGCAATTTAAGTCCATTTTTTTGATTCGGTCCTCAGTGACTCCTGCCTGCTAAACCTTTCTACCTTCTTCTAGATGAGGATGTGGATGTACTTCCCTCCACTGTAGAAGACTCTCCTTTCAGTCGTGCATTCTCCAGGAGGCGCCCCATCAGCAGAACTTACACACGGAAGAAGCTCATGGGAACCTGGCTGGAGGACTTGTAGCCACAAACACTACTGAGCCCAAAAGATAAAGGAGTCAGCCAGGACCCTATGGGTATAAAGAAGTTGGAGGCCTAGTCCCAAGCCTCTTTTGCCATGGTCAGTGTTCAGATTGCCATTAGAATGCCTTAGGGTTTTCTAATTCCCTTCATGGATCCAATCCATCTCCTGGCACTGCCCCTTGTTGGGGAAGTTGCAGGAGGAGAGGTGGATGGCAATGTAGTTGGTGCTATAACTCAGGCAGCCTGGGAGTCAGGAAGCCAGACAAGGAATCCCATTCCAGCCCCACCCCAACCATGGCCTTGGCAAGTCAGGGGGGCCACTCTGCCTCATTTATGCAAATGGAGAAAGGAGCCCTCCCTGGGGTCCCTTGAGCTCCTGTAAGGCCGGGCTGCTGCAACACAGGCAGCACTTTGTAAACTGTGAAGCCATATATGTGAAACTGAAGAGTGTATTGGGCAGCAGAAGCTGTTTTTTGCCTTCCCTGTGTAACAATAAAATCATCTCTAGTGACTGAGCACTCAGTACGTTTATGTTTAATGTTGGGCCTGAGGTTAACTGTGACCTTGGTCCAGCTTGAGTGGCTTCTGGAGCAGCCACATTTCAAGGACTGTCCAAGAGTCAGCCAGTTCATGGCACAGGCCTCGCCCATTGCCCACTCCTGGGGAGACCATCACCTGGCTCGTTGTTTCCACCGAGAGTGCCCCACAGACCCGCTGGACCAGCCTGCCGCCAGGTCCTGGCCCAGGGTCTGGCTAATGGTGACGGCTGACTCTGAACTCTGCAGAAAGCATTCAAGCCTATTGTGTTCCCAAATCTGATTCCTCCTATTGTCTTGTAAATCAAACTCTAAGTGAAAACTTCCCATTTCTCCCTTCAGAGATTTTATTAAATGTTTTTTTAAGATCCTAAAAATGTGCTACGTCTCCCAGTTTCCCCTATATACATAAGACCATTTAAACCACAACCTGGTTGCCACCAACCCTTTCGTGATGATTCTTGGCCAAACCACAGAACTACAAGCACATCCATTTACGCCTGAAACCAGAATTGTCCTGAGACTCGAGCAAGACACAAGGCAGGCGGCAATTGGGTACCACAGCTTCAAGAAGTAAGTGGTGGGAATGTGCGTATTTTTTATAATGAGGGTCCAGTTCTTTTGGGCCATGACCCAAATTTGTTGATCCCAACGAGTGTAGAGATGAGGGCCTGGATTTAGGGTGTGCGGTAAGGACTGTCCTTCACAGAAGCAAAACAGGCCCCTTTCAGCAGGATCAGAGTGGTCCCTCCAAGGCAGGGTCTGCCCCGAGGGCTTACAGGGGGTTTTTCCGGACATCAATCATCCCCGGGCTGGCTCGTCGCAGTTCCCGCCGGGGCTTGGACAAAGGCCCAAAGTGCCAGGGCAGGCCTGCCTCACCCACAGGAAGCACCCGCCCCACCAGAGGCTCGGCCACCTCCCGCTGCCTCAGTTCCTCGGGGGATCCCTGCTCCTCACCACACAGGCTTGAGCGTTTCCAGGTCAAGGGTAAGGGAGCGTGGACCAAGTCCCGCGTCTCCTCCCGGGCGCGGGGGGCCCCCTCAGTGACGGGGTACAGCCAGACCAGCTCGGGTGCCGGGTGGAGCTCATCTTCATTTCCAGGAGCCTGTCTGCCCTCCGAGCACAGGCTCCTCTTCTCCCCGCCTGTCATGGAGAATAACGCGTCCTCATCAGAAACAGAGGTGGCAGCACCTTCCCGAAGCCCTAGCTCCCAAGTGCCCGAGCACAATAAGCAACCTGTGAATTGAGCCAACAAAGGCTCAAGGGAGAGTGGTCTCTAAGCTTTCCCCCAAAGAAAGGGGACAGGTCTGACTTCAGAGCGCGGTGGGGCAGGGCTCAGTGATGGCGACAAGGAGGAGTTACCCCTGCTGTGGCCTACAGCGTTCACACCGCTGAGCTTCTGTTTCAGTTCCTGGTTTATCCACATGTAGCGGCCCAGATCCTTCTGCAGAGCTTGAATCCGGGCCTCATACTGCCTCCTGCTGTCTGCTAACCCTTCACTGAGGTGGTCTAGAGTGGAAGGGCCGAGGAGAGGGTGGTGAGGGCCTGCAGGTGGGTAGGCGGCCAGGGCTATGGGGGTAGGGGCTGTGAGCGCCAGG
>NW_016823089.1:674340-683261 GCF_001698545.2 Rhinopithecus bieti | reverse complement strand
GAGGTGGGGTGCAGGAGGACGGGGCCAGGGGAGACGGGGGGATGGAGGGGGCGGGGTTGTGAGCTTTGGGCCGGGGCTGTGAGCGGTGGGCTGGGGCTATTCACCTCGACTCTGCTGCAGGAGCAGCTGCATGTTCTGCTCGTGCTCCTTCTGCTGCAGGGTCAGCTGGCGGTCCATCTCCAGGCGCTGCCGCTCCAGGGCCACCTCCAGCCAGTACACCAGCCTCTGCTGCTCCTCCAGCTGCATCTCCAGTTCCGAGAAGGCAATCTGCTGCTGGTGCTGCTCCTCTCGGAGCGTCACCACCTGTCCCAAGACCCAGCCAGGCTCAGCCCCCACCATGACCTCTCTTCATCTGGCTAATCCTCAACCACAGACACAGTGTTGGCACACTTGCCACCACGGCACTAAGAAATCACCAGGGTCTTCCCTGCTGAACCAAGACTTAGCCTCAGACACCTTCTCAACAGTGCTCTAGTTATCTTCCAACGATCAGAGCTGGCTCTCACCTTATCTGCTGTCTCTTGCCACCAACCCTTTCCTAACCACACACCATGGAGCTGGCAGAGCCTCAAGCTGTGGGATTTCATCTAGACCAACCTCAGCACCATGGACATCTGGGACCAGATAATTCTTGGTTGTGGGGCCTGTCCTGTGTGTTATAGGATGCTTAGTAACATCCCTGGCCTCCACCCCACCACTGTGACAACCAAAAGTTATCTCCAGCCATGGCCAAATGTCACCAAAGGGCAAAACACCCCTACTGAGAGCCACTATTGTGGCCATGGACTACCCTGAGGTGAGCCAATCAAAGCAGAAGTGGCGGAGTAGGAAACTGGGTCTCAGTTTCACAAGTAAAATAGGCTTTAAAGTCAGGTGGCTCTGGAGATGAGTTGGTCCTGATTCTGTCCCCAGTCTGGGAGGAAACGGGATATCCGCTGGAGCAGCTGCCATGAGACACCTCCCCGCCGTGCCGCAGGAAGAGGAGGTGGGGCCATAGGCTGGTGGCCCACCTTGTCAAAATACTTGCAGAGGAGGGCTCTGGTCTCTGAGGATGAGAGGTAGCTGAGCTTGGCCATGAGGTTCATCTCGCACTGGGACAGCAACGAGGCTGAGGCCCGAAGCACCCGCTGGCGGCATGTGATGGCCTCATTCTTATACTCAATGGCAGCATCCAGCGCCTCGATGGCCTCATCCAACTGGAACAGCGTCCGCTCCTCCTGCAGGGACAGGGGCATGCATGGAGGAACAGCACCCACTGCCTGAACGCTGAAGTCCTGGGCAGACACGCAACAGCCAACACGTAGCCACAACTGGGCCTTAAGGGTCCCCTCGTCCCAAGGGCAGAGTCAGCGCATCGAGAGAGATGCCCCTGCTCACTGTCACAGCCCCGACCCCAGGGTGAGCTGGGGCCACTGCTCAGAGGCAGCCTGCTCAACTGCAAGCCCCTGTGAATGATCTACATTCAGGAAGCTCAGAGCACCCTAACCAAACAAGGCATGGTTGGGACAGCCACGGAGGCACCACAGTGTCTGCTGGGTAAGCTTCTACAGATGGGGATACATTTTAAGAAATGCATCATTAGGCATTTTCGACATCATGCAAACATCAGAATGTACTCACACAAACCTAGATGGTATAGCCCACCACACACCTAGGCCACAAGCCTGGACAGCATGTGACCGTACTGAATACTGTAGGCAGTTGTTAACCGTGGTGAGTATTTGTGTATCTAAACATAGAAAATGCACAGTAAAATGCAGTATTATAATTTTCTGGGAGCACCATTGTATTAGCTGTCTGTTATTCACCGCAATGTCACACAGCACATGACTGTAGTCACATAGGCCTTCTCTCTGCTCAGGGAACACAGATGTGTGGGCATGAGGTGCACTGAGTATGCTCCTGACACTCTATCCACACACAAAGCCAAGATGTGCGGGCANAATCACCAGGGTCTTCCCTGCTGAACCAAGACTTAGCCTCAGACACCTTCTCAACAGTGCTCTAGTTATCTTCCAACGATCAGAGCTGGCTCTCACCTTATCTGCTGTCTCTTGCCACCAACCCTTTCCTAACCACACACCATGGAGCTGGCAGAGCCTCAAGCTGTGGGATTTCATCTAGACCAACCTCAGCACCATGGACATCTGGGACCAGATAATTCTTGGTTGTGGGGGCCTGTCCTGTGTGTTATAGGATGCTTAGTAACATCCCTGGCCTCCACCCCCACCACTGTGACAACCAAAAGTTATCTCCAGCCATGGCCAAATGTCACCAAAGGGCAAAAACACCCCCTACTGAGAGCCACTATTGTGGCCATGGACTACCCTGAGGTGAGCCAATCAAAGCAGAAGTGGCGGAGTAGGAAACTGGGTCTCAGTTTCACAAGTAAAATAGGCTTTAAAGTCAGGTGGCTCTGGAGATGAGTTGGTCCTGATTCTGTCCCCCAGTCTGGGAGGAAACGGGATATCCGCTGGAGCAGCTGCCATGAGACACCTCCCCGCCGTGCCGCAGGAAGAGGAGGTGGGGGCCATAGGCTGGTGGCCCACCTTGTCAAAATACTTGCAGAGGAGGGCTCTGGTCTCTGAGGATGAGAGGTAGCTGAGCTTGGCCATGAGGTTCATCTCGCACTGGGACAGCAACGAGGCTGAGGCCCGAAGCACCCGCTGGCGGCATGTGATGGCCTCATTCTTATACTCAATGGCAGCATCCAGCGCCTCGATGGCCTCATCCAACTGGAACAGCGTCCGCTCCTCCTGCAGGGACAGGGGCATGCATGGAGGAACAGCACCCACTGCCTGAACGCTGAAGTCCTGGGCAGACACGCAACAGCCAACACGTAGCCACAACTGGGCCTTAAGGGTCCCCTCGTCCCAAGGGCAGAGTCAGCGCATCGAGAGAGATGCCCCCTGCTCACTGTCACAGCCCCGACCCCAGGGTGAGCTGGGGCCACTGCTCAGAGGCAGCCTGCTCAACTGCAAGCCCCTGTGAATGATCTACATTCAGGAAGCTCAGAGCACCCTAACCAAACAAGGCATGGTTGGGACAGCCACGGAGGCACCACAGTGTCTGCTGGGTAAGCTTCTACAGATGGGGATACATTTTAAGAAATGCATCATTAGGCATTTTCGACATCATGCAAACATCAGAATGTACTCACACAAACCTAGATGGTATAGCCCACCACACACCTAGGCCACAAGCCTGGACAGCATGTGACCGTACTGAATACTGTAGGCAGTTGTTAACCGTGGTGAGTATTTGTGTATCTAAACATAGAAAATGCACAGTAAAAATGCAGTATTATAATTTTCTGGGAGCACCATTGTATTAGCTGTCTGTTATTCACCGCAATGTCACACAGCACATGACTGTAGTCACATAGGCCTTCTCTCTGCTCAGGGAACACAGATGTGTGGGCATGAGGTGCACTGAGTATGCTCCTGACACTCTATCCACACACAAAGCCAAGATGTGCGGGCAGGTACTTGAATGCAGCACAGGAGTCCGGGCTCCAGCCAGAAGGGAGCTGAGGGATCAGCACGGCCTGGCCCCTGTGTTCCAGCCAGTGAGGCCAAAGCAGGGGCAGAAGGGCCAGGCCAGCCCTCCCCAGCCCCCACCTCCACCTAACAGTGCAAACTTGGGTCTGCTGACAGCAAGGCCCAGCACCCGCAGAGGGCTGGAGCAGGGGCTGAGGAGAGCAGACAGAGAGGCAGATGATGGGAGCCAGGGGCAGAGGCTGAGGGGCTGAGCCAGGGGGCCGCAGGGTACCTCGGGGGACAGCAGGTTCCCCTGCCTCAGCTTGCTGTCTATCTCCAGGCGCTGCTTGAGCAGCGAGTCCTTCTCCTGGCGCAGGCTGTCGATCTCCCTGCGGATCTGCTGCTGGCTCTGTGCGCTGCCCTGCCGCAGCTGCCCGCTCTTCTCAGACAGCTCCTTCTCCAGGTGCTCCAGCCGGCTGGACACTCGCACGATGTCCTCATTGAGGGCCTGGGGGCAGAATCGCCAGGGATTAGAGAAGGAACAGGCACTGTCCTCACAGGGTGACAGAAAGGGCCGGATGCTAAGGAGGAGTTGGGTCCTTCCCTCAAGAAACCAACACTCCAAATGTTCTGCTCAGCAGGGAGACCAGACTTAGTTCACAGAAGCTCCAGGAGGTGGGGCTAAAGGGACCAGAGCATTCGCAGAGGGGCACTCAGAGATGGTGAGAGGAGGATAAGGACCAAAGGGACGTGGCCCTCCTGGCAAGAAGGGGCAATGGGTAGGGGTGGAAGGAATGACCTGTCACTGAGATGACCGGACTGGACAGTGATAGGAATTGGCCAAGCCCCAAAGGCTTTTCTGGGAGCCAGATGCAGGAGGAAGTGAGGGCTCTCCTGCCCGAGGGAAGTTATGGATCATCCAGTAGCACCCTGGATCCTCCTGGACATCAGAGAGATGCGTGCCGGCAGGAGCAAGGCTCCTGGCCTTTGCAGGCCTGGGACACCGGGTATCTGGCCCAAGTCCCTGTACTGGAACAGGCCCTGCATCAGTGACTGCCATCCCCCTCCAGCCGTCATGGTAACGTTATGACCCCATCTGACAGAAGAGGATGCTGTGGCTCAGAAGCTGACCTTCCTATTCTAGATGGAGTAATGATGCCAGGCAGAGAAGTCTCTTTCTACTTGGTTATACCACCTTCCAATACCTGTACCTCCTCATTTTTCCTGCACAGGCCCTGAGTAGGGGGTTAATGAGTGAAATGAACTGGAGGAGGGACACTTAAAAGAGGTTCTTCTGTGCATACATCTGTAACCGTGTCATAAATATCCTGAAGCCCTACGGCTCATGGGGAGGCACAGGATAGAACCCAGAAGGACAGAGCTTCCTCTGTCTGGAACTTACCTGGCAGAGATACCACCTAGAAGAACCTCGTCTGTCTAGACCTCGCCTGGCAGGGACATCACCTGGCAGAACTTCACCTGGCAGGTTTATCACTTGGAGGGACCTCACTTTGCTAGACCTCACCTGGCAGAAACTTACTTGGCAGGAACTCACCTGGCAAGATCTGTCCTGGCTGGACCTCACTTCACTGGACCTCACCTGGCAGGATCTCTCCTGGCAGGGCCTCACCTGGCTGGACCTCAGGCGCTTGCTTTCCAGCCCTGTCTTCTCCTGCATCAGGGCCTCCTTCTTGGCCAGGATGGCCTCCCGCTTGTGGAGCTCCTCCCCAAGCTCCTCCAGTGCCCGCCGCTGCTGTAGCACCTTCTCCATCTCCTGGTCCAGCCATTTCTTCTGCTCCTCAATCTTCTAAGGAAAAGCAGGGAGGGAGGGAGGGAACTCAGGGCCCACCTCTGGCTTTGTCAGCCACCACTCAAGGTTCACTGGGGAGAAAGGTGCACCCACCAGCCAGCCCCCAGGGGAGCCCTGGGTGCGGACGCAGCCTGGCCCCACCTGCTGCTGCTCCAGGCTGACCACAGAGCCGTTGCTGCCACTGCGCCTCTTCCTCTGAAAGGCCGCGATCTCTTCCGTCTTAATCTTCAGGATCTTCTGCTGCTGCTCATGCTTCAGCTCCAGCTCCTGGGTGAGGAGCTCAGTGGGCAGGGCTGTTTATGGTGCCAGCATCTTACCAGAGCCTGCCACCGATCCCAAAGCCCCCAGGAGTGCCTGCCCACTCCCAAGACGGCCCTGTGAAGCGTCCCCCAGACCCATCCCACACAAGTCTCCCTGGAGACTGGCAAATAGACGCAAACACTTAGAAATAAGCCCATGCCAGTCACCTCATATACCTCATCTCACTGAATTCTCACCCTGGCCTTGAGTTTCCTGTAACACTCCGCATTTTCAGATGAAAAAACAGACTCAGGCTAAGTGACCTGCTTTCTAAGGTCACGTAGCTGTGGGTGGCAAACCCCACCTGGGCTCCCCTGGCTGGGCCGCCAGCTCAGCCTACTGGCCTGGACAGAGGGTCCCCGCCCTGCCGTGAGCCTGACCTTGACGCGGTGCTGCCGCTTGCTCATCTCTGCCTCCAGGCGCCGCTTCTGCTCCGTCTCCTCGCGAAGCCGCCTCTGCAGTTGTCCCTGCTGCTGCCGCATGAGCTGCACGTTCCGCTCGAGCTCCTGCAGTCGCTTCTCACTCTGGGCCGACAGTGACACCAGCCGCTCCGTAGCCTGCTTCTTCTCCTTCAGCACCTGGGACCCACACAGTCTTCACTGGGCCATGCACGGGGCTACTGCGAGCCTGCCATAGTGCTTGTTGAGCTGGGCACTCAACGAGGGCAGGCAGGACCAAAGGACTCATAAATGGACAGAGGGACAGATAGAGGGCAAACGGATAGGTGGGTGGTAGACCAATAATAACAACAAAAGGCCGGGTGTGGTGGCTCATGTCTGTAATCCCAGCACTTTGGGAGGCTGAGGCGGGTGGATTACTTGAGGTCAGGAGTTTGAGACCAACCTGGCCAACATAGTGAAACCCTGTCTCTACTAAAAATACAAAGATTAACTGGGCGTGGTGGTGGGAGCCTCTAATCCCAGCTACTCAGGAGGCTGAGACAGGAGAATCACTTGAACCCGGGAGGCAGAGGTTGCAGTGAGCTGAGATCGTGCCACTGCGCTCCAGCCTAGGCAACACAGCGAGACTCTGACTCAAAAAATAATAATAATAACAATACTAATAATGGTAAATACTATGACATTTACCATGCACCAGGCACCATACTAAGAGCTCTGTATATGAAATGATCCTAACGAGCCTAAGAAAAGTGTAATTATGATTATCCCTATTTTACAGATTAGAAAACTGAGGCAGAGAGGTTAGGAAACTTGACCAAGGACACATAGCTAGTAAGTGGTATAACTGGGATTCAAACCTGAGCAGTCAGGCTCCAGAGCCCATGCTCTCAACCACTCCATGATATTGTCTCTTGGACATTTGAACTGAGAAAATAAGGAATGAATGATGGGTGGGCACCTGCAAGGATGGACGGATAGAAGGGTGGGAGGGACAGATGGCTAGGTGGGCGAGATCATATGAAGGTAAAAAAATAGGATAGACCAGGCACAGTGGCTCATGCCTGTAATCCCAGAACTTTTGGGAGGCCAAGACAAGTGGATCACCTGAGGTCAGGAGTTCAAGACGAGCCTGGCCAACATGGTGAAACACTGTCTCTACTAAAAAAAAAAGAAAATACAAAAATTAGCCAGGTGTGGTGGCATCCGCCTGTAGTCTCAGCTACTCAGGGGTCTGAGGCACAAGGATCGCTTGAATCCAGGAGGCGGAGGTTGCAGTAAGCTGAGATTGCACCACTGCACTCCAGCCTGAGCAATAGAGTGAGACTTGGTCTCAAAAAATAAAAAAATTTAAAAAATAGGATGGAGACCGTTATGGGCTGCATTGTGTTTCCCCAAAATTCCTGTATGAAAGCCCTAACCCCCAGCACCTCAGAAAATGACTGTTTAGAAAGAAGGTCTTTAGAGAGGCGATTAGTTTAAATGAGGACATTAGAGTAGGCCCTAATCCAATATGACCAGGGTCCTCATGAGAAGAGGAAGAGATACCAGGGCTGCAAGCAGACAGGGGAAAGGCCATGTAAAGACACAGCCAGGAGGTGGCCGTCTGCACGCCAAGGAGTGAGGCCTCAGGGGAAACCAGACCTGTGGACACCTTGAACTTGGACTGACAGCCTCCAGAGCTGGGAGAAAGTAAACTTCTGTTGTCTAAATCCCCCTAGTCTACGGAAGTTTGCTATGGCAGCCGTAGCAAACTAAAACAGACAGAGAATGCATGAATTAACAAAAGGGGATGGAAAGGGTGGATATACCTGCGGATAAATGGACAGGTGGTCAATCCACTGATAAAAGGCTAAATCAGCTAGGCGCGGTGGCTCATACCTATAATCCCAGCACTTTGGGAGGCCCAGGTGGGCAGATCACCTGAGGTCAGGAGTTCAAGACCAGTCTGGCTAACATGGTGAAACCCCGTCTCTACTAAAAATACAACATCAGCTGGGCATGGTGGCGCATGCCTGTAATCCCAGCTACTCAGGAGGCTGAGACAGGAGAATCACTTGAACCCAGGAGGCGGAGGTTGCTGTGAGCCAGGATGGTGGCCCTGTATTCCAGCCTGGGCAACAGAGTGAGACTGTCTCAGAGAAAGACTAAACCAATGCATGGGTTTGATGGACACATGGACCAACGGGTAGACAGACAAGGGAGTATGGGATGGAGGGGTAAGCGAATGGAGAGCTGGAAGGGGGACCGGGGGACAGAGGACTGCATGCTACAGGGTAGGTTTCTTTAGATGCCCACCCTTCACCCTCTCGTTGGTCTCCCAGGTAGTCTTCAGGCAGGACCTGCCCCCCTGCCTCTACTATGTGTAAAGCCGGGCGGACCTCCGGCTTGTATACGATACCAGACTCACCCTGGGGGACCAGGGCTGGAGCACAAGGTTCCACAGTGAACTTGGACCTCGGAGCCCACATGTCCTGGTCCCAAGGATGGCAGCCTAGGAGGCAGGAGTCACCCCAGCACCCCACCCTGAGGCCCCGAGACTGACCTGCACCTGGCTCTGAGCCGCAGCGACCCTCCTGCGGAACTCCTGGAGCCGAGACCGCTCACCAGCATCCTGGGGCTCCTTGCCCTCGAGCTCCCGCAGCTGCCTCTGGCCTTCGCTCAGCTCAGCCCGCACACGCTCTGCCTCCTGCTCCAGCTCCCGGATACGCTGGCTATGCTGGCGGTTCAGGGCCTGAGCTGCCTTTCCTGGAAGAAAGCAGGACTATGTCAGCACAGGCAGCCCTGCTCCAACAAGAGGGCAAGCTGTTTGTCCCCCTGGGAGGTTTCCCAGCCCTTGGACATCTGCGTGGGTTTCACCAAGCCTTTGTACCACCAGTACCATGGTTTACTTAATATTTTTCTTCAAATCAACTCTTTATTTATTTATTTATT
>NW_016823089.1:650955-674074 GCF_001698545.2 Rhinopithecus bieti | reverse complement strand
TTTTTTTTTTTTTGAGACGGAGTTTGGCTCTTTTGCCCAGGCTGGAGTGCAATGGTGCAATCTCGGCTCACTGTAACCTCCGCCTCTCGGATTCAAGTGATTCTGCTGCCTCAGTCTCCCAAGTAGCTGGGATTATACGCACGCGCCACCACACCTGGCTAATTTTGTATTCTTAGTAGAGATGGGGTTTCACCATGTGGGCCAGGCTGGTCTCGAACTCCTGACCGCAGGTGATCCACCCGCCTTGGCCTCCCAAAGTCCTGGGATTACAGGCGTGAGCCACCGTGCCCAGCCTCAACTCACCTTTTAAATGAGCCTCATCCACTGCAGCGACCCAAGGAAATTACAAATTAATTAGTTTTATTTTTACCAAATGCATTCTAAAATAAATATATAACCTGAACCTGTATATAATTAAGCCTCTAGAACTAACTTTCATTTCCAGGAAATCTGGAGGACAAAAGAATGAGCTAAATGACACCACAAAAAAAGCGAACAGACAAATCCCAAACGTGGGGTTTGGGACATTTCACAGGATGACTGAGAGAAGGGAGATGTCAGAGACCTCAGAAACAAATATAGTTGGCCCTCTGCATCTGTGGGTTCCACATCCATGGGTTCAACCAACCATGGTTGGAAATCATATTTTTCTAAATAAATGGCTGCATCTGTACTGACCATGTATAGATTTTTCTTGTCATCATTCCCTAAACAATACAGTATAACAACTATTTATAGAGCTTTTACATTGTATTAGGTATTATACGAAATCTAGAGATGATTTAAATCACTTCCTTTAAAGTGATTTAAAGGAAGATGTGGGTCAGTTACTGTAAATACTATACCATATTATTTACTAAACCCTTTTTGAGCATCCACAGATTTTGGCATTCACGGGGTCCTGGAACCATTCCCACATAGACACCAAGTGATGACTGTATGATGTGTGTGTGGAACAAGTTTGGAGCCTGATTCAAACAATCCAGCTATAAACAGACACTGCTGATAATGGAGAGAATGTGCTTATGCTCTGGTCATTACGAGGACATTAGTGCCAGGCGCGGTGGCTCACGCCTGTAATCCCAACACTTTGGGAGCTGAGGTGGGCGGATCATGAGGTCAAGAGATTGAGACCATCCTGGCCAACATGATGAAACCCCATCTCTACTAAAAATACAAAAATTAGCTGGTTGTGTTGGCACGCGCCTGTAGTCCCAGCTACTCGGGAGGCTGAGGCAGGAGAATCACTTGAACTCGGGAGGCAGAGGTTGCAGGTGAGCCAAGACATGCCACTGCACTCCAGCTTGGCGACAGAGTGAGACTCCGTCTCAGAAAAAAAAGAAAAAGGGACATTACTTTCATTAGGTGTGCTGATGGTATTACAGTTAGGTTAAAAAAAAGTTCATATTTTTAAAGCAGCACACTGGGAGGTATAGGGAAGAAAGGACATGAAGTCTGGCATGTCCTTCAAAATATTCAGCAAAGAAAAAAGGGAGAGGTAAAACAAATGTGGAAAAATCTTGGTAACTACTAAGTCTGGAGGATGGGTATATGGGACCCACGGTACTCTGGTTGAAAATATTTATGATGAATTTGGTAACAAATTCATTAACTATTAAAATAAAAATGCTCAACTGGCCACCACCTAAAATTACCCCCTGTCCCCTCTGCTCATATCACCAGTAATAGACATAACACAATTTGGAGACACTCAGTTCTCCACGACACTCACTGTGTGCTCCCCAGAACTGAGAGATACTTTGCCCAGCACAATGGCTGAAACATTGCAGTCACTTGATAAAGAAGAAGTGCTGGGTGTAGTGGCTCATGCCTGTAATCCCAGCACTTTGGGAGGCCAAGGCGGGTGGATCACCTGAGGTCAGGAGTTCAAGACCAGCCTGGCCAACATAGTAAAACCCCATCTCAACCAAAAATAAATAAAAAATAAAAAAATTAGCTGGGTGTGGCGGTGGGCACCTGTAATCCCAGCTACTCAGGAGGCTGAAGCAGGAGAATCGCTTGAACCCGGGAGGCAGAGGTTGCAGTGAGCCGGGATCGCACCATTGCACTCCAGCCTGGGCGACAAGAGCGAAACTCTGTCTCAAAAAAAGAAAAAAAAAAAAGAAAAAGAAAAAAAGAAGTACTGCTTACTAAGAGCTATTCTAAGCACTTCACCTGAATTAACTCCCTTCACCCTCACAACACCCCTATTCAGGAGGTACAATGACTATCCCCATTTTAGAGATGAAAAAACTGAGGCACGGAGGGGTTATGCTACTTGTTCAGGGTCACACAGCTGGAAGAGGCTGGGCTGAGTATCAAACCTAGGCCATCTGGCCCCTGCTCCTAACCACCTCATTGTTGAAATCCCTCTAGAACAGTGCAGAAGTAATGATGAGAAGTCCCCCTCAGGTGGGAGGCCCACCTGAGGCCCACCCCTCACCTGTGCGGACCAGCTCGCCAATGAGCTCCTCCTTCATGCGGATGTTGATAGCCAGCTCCCGGATCTTCTGCTGGGCCTGGGCCAGCCGCCACTCTGAGGCCGTGGCAGAGGGGACCTGGCGGGCCTGAAGGGCCTTGCTCCCACCAACTGCTGCAACAGGCAGCCTGTCAAGGTTGCTGCCCCAACTGACAATGGGGGAGACAGAGGAGTGGAGGGCAGGGGCTGCCAGGGAGGGTGGGTGGACTGTCCCAAGGTGGTGGCTGGCCCAGGACTGGGAAGGGGCAATGGGGAGGAGGCCCTCTGTGCACCCCACCCAGCTTACCTCTGGACCCTGGGATGGCTGCATCCAACTCTTCAAGGCAAAGCTCTGGGCCCTTCTTCTCTGGCAGACTCCCTGGGCGGGCCCTCGCCCTCTGGCTGCAGTTGCTGATCCCATTTCTGGAGGACAGAAGAAGAAGGCCGTACTCCTCCCCAACCCCTGCCCCAGCCTAGCCACCCCCAGGCCTGGAGGGAGGAAGAGAGGCCACCAGGTCTTCCACCTCCCAGGGTTGATATAAACTCAGGATGTGAGTCTGGCAGAATCAGGAGTCTATGGGCAGAGTTTTAGGAGGTACAGGGCAGCTGGGCGGCACAGAAGGCCATCCTGGAGGCTGAAGTCAGGAGGCCTGGGCCCACCCTGTATCACACTCACTCCGGTGAGACCTTTCACCTCAGAGCCCACAGGTCTCCCCCAAGGGCTAGCCAGGGCAACATAAGGGCACCCTAGGACCCAGAGGCCTTCCCACTGCTGTCAGGAGAGGAGACGGTGGGACCCCCAGCCTGCCTAGCCCTGGGCCCTGATCAGGCCCTTGTCAGGTGGGGGCAATGGGTCCCACTCACCTGCATAGGTTTAAGGTCCGCTTGGGCAGCTCCTCCTCCTCCTCTTCCTCCTCTGAAGCAGCTGAAGAGCCACTTCCCAGCCTGTTCACCTCGGTCAGCAACTCAACTCCAGCCTCCCTGCCATTTGTCACCTGCTAGGGGAGTGAGCCATTTCCCATTTCAAGTCATCGTCCCTGCAGTATACCCCGCCTTGCCTGCCCTCCTCACATCTCTGCCTCCTCAAGCCCTGCTTTACCTTCATGATCCAGCCCAAATGACCCCTCTGGCAGCCTTTTGAATCTCAAGCTGGAGTGA
The DNA here is from genome assembly GCF_001698545.2 of Rhinopithecus bieti. Lineage (NCBI taxonomy): Eukaryota > Metazoa > Chordata > Mammalia > Primates > Cercopithecidae > Rhinopithecus > Rhinopithecus bieti. The sequence goes on along the minus strand of NW_016823089.1, from coordinate 670,458 downwards.
GAGCTTCCTCCCTCCCCTCCCGCCTGCTTTGGCTCCCATGATATCTGGTACTCCTCAGGTGACAATCTGCCCTTTCTACCTTGCGTACAGGTCATCTGCACCCAAGTCCTATCTCACCAACAATTCCCTGCCAGAGTGATGGGTGAACACGAGACTTCTGCCAACCCCCAGCTTTGAGAGCTGAGATGATCCAGGCCTAAAAGCCCCAGAGGACCCAGAACTTTCAGGCAGAGCAGGAGTAACCTTTGTCCAAATAAGGTTCACCATGTGGAAAAGTGAACTTGCAAAGAGAGCCATCCAAAGACAGAGCGGGTGGTCTGAAAGGTGATGAGCTCTCTGTCTGCAGAAGTGTACAAGGTTTCCACCTGGTGCCGGAAGCCAGAACCCCCTCTGTAACCCCTCCTCATTCCAAGTGATCCTCAGCTACCCCAGGGATGCCCGATGCCACTGGACCCTTCTGAGAAGCCCAGAGTCATTCAAATCTTGGCTCCTCCTCTGGGGACACCTGAAAGCAGCCTCTCGCATCTCACAGCCAGTCCCATTAAAACATGAGTGGGGGACACATGCCCCAGTGCCCCCTTCCCCTGCCCCGAGCTTGACCAGTCCAGCAGGGCCCACTGACACCCAGCCTCGCCCTCTCCTCACCTCTCCCTTCTGCTCAGAGCCAACTTCATCTCCAGGGAAGCACGCAGGGGGCACCATGCCCAGCACGTGGTCGTGGGCACCCCCCAGGGGGGCTGTATGAGGTCGAGGCACAAAGGACCCGGGAGGCAGGCCATTCAGGAGCCCCGGGCCCCCCCAGCCAGGCCGCACTAGCTCTAACCGCAGCCGCAGTTCCACCATCTCCTCTTGCTGCTGGCGCAGCCGGTCGCTCTGCAAGACATGGTCCAGGTGCCGAGGGGGCATGAATGCCTCAACAGGCAGGAGTGTAGGAAACTGAGGAACAGGTCTGAGGCCACTCTACCATCTCTGGGCTAAAACTGAGGAGGGTCAAATACTCTCCTTTCTTTCCTCCTCCCCTGACCCCAACAACTCTGCAGGAGTTCAGACTCAAACTCACCTCTCAGGTCCCATCACACTCCTATCCTGCCAGACCGCCACCTCCAACCGCCGCCACCAGAGGGCGCGAGGAGCAATGCGGACCTGGTTACGCCAGGCCCCAAGGTCCCCCGCTGCTGCCCCTTCAGTCCCTTCTTTCGTCCAAGCTCACACCACCCAGCAAAGCTGCCCTGCCTGGCGGTCCTGCACACCCACCTGCGCTGTTGTGATGCTCACCTCCACACTTTCGCTCATGTGCACCTCCTAACTCTACTCCCCTACCCCGCAGTATCCCATCCTAACTCCCTCCCATCCTGAGAAACTCAGCTCTGCCTTCCCTCCACTCTCCTCTGGGGAGCCTTCCCTGCACTGTGAAGCGGGCGCCGCACCTGCAGTTTGTACTGCTCCATGGCGTCCTCCAGCGCAGCCAGAAAGTCTCGGTTCTCCTCCTCCAGCCGCGCCACCTGGTTCTGCAGGCTCAGCAGCTGCTGCGCCCCCTCATCCTCCTATAGGGCAAGGAGAGGGGCTTCAGAGGCGGGGGTTGACAGGGCGAGCTGGACACCTGGCCTCTTCTTGTCTAGCCCTGCTTCCAACCTACTCTTCCAAGCCCTGCCTGCAGTGGGAACTCCAGACCCACTGGTGGGGAGGGCACCCCAGACCCCAGCTGGCCTGGATGCCCTCTGCAAGCCATTTGGGTCATCTCTTGTAATTATCCATCGTATTTGTATTAATAATATCACCACTATTATTAGGAACAATTTATTGCATCTTCACCAGCATGCTAGCCACATGTGACACCCTCAGCCCTTACAACATCCCCACTAAGAGATGGGGTAAGTCCTACGGTTGTCCCTATTTTACAGCTGGAGACCTGAGGCACTGTAAAGTTAAGGAAGTGAACACGGTAATCAGCAGAAGTGACCGAATCCCTAATGTGCCCTGCCAACCGGCAGGAGGCAGGAGCACAGCTGCTGTCTGAAGACCCTCTTCCTTCCTCTCCACCACTTCCCCCTGCCCACAACCACATCCTGTCCCTTGGTCACCTTTCGCCCGCCGGCCCCCTGCGCCGCCTGGCCCTCGACGGAGGCGCTCTCGATGCCGCTGTCGGGCCCGGAGGCGGAGCTCAGGGCGCTGCGTTCACCCTCGACCACACACAGCCAGTCGCGCACCTTGCGGGCGGTGGCGCCGGGCAGCCCGGGCTCGGCCTGCAGCTCACGCAGGAGGCTGTAGGCGGCGTCGGTGCAGGCTCGGTAGCGCGCGCACTCGGCGTCCAGGCGCATGGCAACCCCAGCGGAGGCGGTGACTGGGCCCGGGACGCGCCGGCCGCGGTGGATGATGCGGGTTTCGGAGCGGTGCCGTGGCTGCCCCCGCGCGCCGCTCGCCACCTCTTCGGGTGGCCGCTCGGCCTCGGGCCGCCAGTTGACCGTGGCGTGGTTGCGGATGTTCTGGGCACGGCTGGCGTAGTTGAGGGTGTTGAGGGTCTCGTCGAAGTCGGAGGAGGAAGGGCTGACGCAAGCGATCATCACCGTCTTGGCATTCCCACCCAGCGAGTCTTTGAGGATACTGAGGGCGCGAGGGGGAGGCTCTCAGGGGCCCTGACACGCCAGGCCCAGGGCCAGCGGGCCAGACCCGGGACCGGCTCCTAGCACGGCTCCCCATGGGCCGGAGACCTGGGAGTACCTGGGCTTCCACCCCCAGTGGCGTGACACTCCCCGCCTCCCCGACCCCCAGGCCACACAGGAGCCAGGGGGAAGCTCACCGGGTGATCTTGGAGTCCCGGTAGGGGATGTGGCTGCCCCGGCGCTGAGGGTCCCCCAGGGCGCTGATGACGTTGCCCAGCGCCAGGAGGCTGCTGTTGATCTGGATGCTCTCCTTGAGCCGCTCGCCGGTGCTGCCGGTCTTGAGCACCCTCTCTGAGCCTGCCAGGTCCACGAAGTGGAACTTGGAGACGAGCAGCTGGCCCTGGGCGGGGCGGGGCAGGCGGCTGGGGGCGCGCCCCCGCTGCTCCAGGGTCACAGTGAAGACAGTGTGTGAGCGGCTAGACAGGCGGTTGAGGTGCGTGGCTCCCGTGTGCCGCGCCGCGTTGCCCATCTCCAGGAGACTCAGCACCTCGTCCAGGCCCTCCACGTCCACCTCCTTCACCCCGCACAGCACTGCCGGCACAGAAGGCCGTGAGCCCCAGGGCAGGGGCCGCCAGACTGACCAGCCAGGAGGGCAGGCAGAGCAGAACTAGCCCCAAACTTGCCCTTCCTGACCCACCGCTCCCTCCCCACGCCCACGGGGTACTGCCCTTCCTAGTTCGGGCTTGAGGGGCTCCGGCTTCCCACTGGCCCACCTCAGTGCCTCTCACTCTGGGTATAGAAGCAGTACTGAACTCGTTGGAGATAGGAAGCTAAAGCAAAACCTCCCAGGGCTTGGGTTTTCCATGAGGAGTTGCCATTCCCAGACAGGTAAGCACCCCACTCCAAGCAGGTGAAGCCTCCCTAAACCCCTCTCCGTCAGCGGAGGACCCCGGAGTTCCTCACCAACATTCCCATGCTCATCTTCCCGGAGCTGGATGTCACGGCTGGCAGTGCCCACCTCGAGCAGGTCCCGGAACTCCTCCTTGTACACTTCCAGATAGGATACATGCACCAGACAGTCAAGCAGGTCATTCTCATCGATGAGCTTGAAGGCCTCGGCCATGGCCCTCGGGACAATGCCCTGCTCATCCTCAAGGAGGGAGGCTGGGGAGACACCGCAGGGCCTCCTGCCACTTCAGCTGGACATGGCCCAAGTCCCCCAGGCCCGCAAGCTCATAGGCCCCTGCCAGAGCTGGAGGATGGTGCTCTAGGATGGAGAAGACAGTGGCCAAGGCCAGGATGGGACAGGTGGCCTGAGCTAGGCCATGCTCCAGTGTGGTCAGGCAGAAATATAAAATTTAAGAGTTGGAAGCAACCTCTCCTGATTCAATCAACCCCTTTCATGATGTAAGCATCCCCTTCACTGCATCCTCAACACATTAGCAAATAACCTTGCCTCGATTACTCCTAATCCATGCTGTTATCTAAAGGGCCTCCTAAATTTATCCCAAGGAAATAATCAGAGGAAGTTCAGAACAGCACTCCTCCTCATGACTTCAAAAAATGCAAACATCCTAAGTGTCCATTTGAAGATCAAACAGGAAATCTGGCCAAATCAACTTTTTTTTTGAGATGGAGTTTTGCTCTTGTTGCCCAAGCTGGAGTGCAGTGGCGTGATCTCAGCTTACTGCAACCTCCACCTTCTGGTTTCAAGCGATTCTCCTGCCTCAGTCTCCTGAGTAGCTGGGATTACAGGCGTCTGCCACCATGCCCAGCTAATTTTTGTATTTTAGTAGAGACAGTGTTTCACCATGTTGGCCAGGCTGGTCTCGAACTCCTGACCTTGTGATCTGCCAGCCTCGGCCTCCCAAAGTGCTGGGATTACAGGCATGAGCCACCGTACCCAACCAACTATTTTATATTCACAATGGAATGCCAGGTACCCCATTAAAAAGTTAGATTTTTTTTTTTTTTTAGACACAGGGTCTTGCTGTGTTGCCCAGGCTGGTCTCCCAACTCCTGTGCCCAAGCAATCCTCCCACCTCAGCCTCCCAAAGTGCTGGGATTACAACTGTGAGCCTCTGTGCCTGGCCTAAAAATTTAGATTGAAGAATATTTAATAATACAGAGAAATGTTCATGATACATTGTTTTTTTGTTGTTGTGTTTTTGAAATGGAATCTCGCTCTGTCGCCCAGGCTGGAATGCAGTGAAGCAAACTTGGATCACTGCAAGTTCTATCTCCTGGGTTCAAGCAATTCTCCTGCCTCAGCCTCCTGAGTAGCTGGGATTACAGACCCCCACCACCATGCCTGGCCAGTTTTTTTTTGTTTGTTTTTTGTTTTTGAGACAGAGTCTTGCTCTGTCACCAGGCTGGAGTGCAGTGGCGAGATCTCGGCTTACTGCAATCTCCGCCTCCCAGGTTCAAGCGATTCCCCTGCCTCAGCCTCCTGAGTAGCTGGGACTACAGGCATGCACCACCACAACCAGCTAATTTTTTGTATTTTAGTAGAGACGGGGTTTCACCATGTTGGCCAGGATGGTCTCGATCTCCTGACCTCATGATCCACCCGCTTCAGCCTCCCAAAGTGCTGGGATTACAGGCATGAGCCACCGTGCCCTGCTCAGTTTTTGTATTTTTAGTAGAGATGGGGTTTTGCCATGTTGGCTAGGCTGGTCTCGAACTCCTGACCTCCAGTGATTCACCCGCCTCCACCTCCCAAAGTGCTGGGATTACAGGTGCGAGCCACCATGCCTGGCCAATGATACACTGTTAAGAAAATCAAACAGGACACAAAAGAATGTGCATAATATAATCCCATTTTTGAAAAGTAAAATAATTTTCCCAAAGAAACTGGAATGCTAACAGGGCAGGGGATTTCTGAAAGGCAATTATCAAGTACTTTTTATTTCGTGCATGTGTTTTGCTGTATTTTCCTAATTTTTTTACGACAAAGTATGTTTCTGTAACTGCTATGGTCTGAATTTGTTTATGCTCCCCAAAATTCACACGTAGAAATCCTCACCCCCAATATGATGGAAGTGGGGCCTTTGGAAGTGGGTGGGGAGAGCCCTCATAAATGGGATTAGTTCCCTTGTAAAAGAGAGCTGAGAGTGACGCCTTCTGTGTTCTACCATGTGAGTTTAGAGAGAGAAGGTGGCTGTCTGTGAGGAAGAAGGCCCTTCAATCTGCTGGTGCCTTCATCTTAAACTTTCCAGCCTCCAGAACTGTGAGGAATAAATTTCTGTTGAGGAGCCACCCAGTCTATGGTATTCTGTTACAGTGAAGGGAGCAGAGCAAGGCAGTAACCTGAGAGAAAGCAGGTTGTGTTACTTAAAAGGGGACCCTTCCTTCAGTTGGCCCAAAGGATCTTTCTCAAAACTGCTCCAGAGCCTGGCTGAAGCACCTTGCAGCCCTGCTGTGCAGCATCCAAAGCACGCCTCTTCCAGGACACACGGTCCCCGTTCCCACCTGCTCCAGCTAGAACACAGATTCCTGACCTTCCCCAGCCAACCTGACAACCTCCAGAGACATGCTACCTTCCCACACCCTTCCTCTGCTGAGGTCCCCAGAGCCAGGCAGCATGGCGCCATCTCTATGGAGGTGAGAAGGCCACTCACCTCCAATGACTCTTCCTTCCTGCCCTGCCTACCCCACAGACATGGCTGGTCCCAGCCTGGGCCACAGATCTCTGTCTAGGAAATTGACTCTTCCTCCCCCAGCATCCCCACCTTTCACGGGGACAGGCAGCAAGAGGACAGGGGCAGAAATCCAGGAAGGAACTAAGGCTCCTTAAAGTGGGCAAAGGCCCTGAGCAGGGTCACTCACCCACACTGGCCTCCCCCATGGTGTACGTCTTCCCTGAGCCCGTCTGACCATAGGCAAAGACGGTGGCATTGAAGCCCTGGAAGAAGGCCTCAAGGAGGGGCTGAACGCAGGCCTGGTACACGGCCTCCTGCCCGGCATCCTCGGCCAGCACCACGTGGAAGCCAAAGTGTCGGTCACGGCCCAGGGTGATGCGGCCAAGCCCTGGCTCCACCTGCAGGCAGCTCTGATGCCCGTGCAGCAGTTCCTTGGGCAGCAGTGGTCGAACTCGCAGGGCAACCCGCACTGGGGCCTCCTCAGGCCCTGGCAGCCTCTGGGCCTCCAGCCCCATGCTGAGGGAGGACTGCTCTGGGCCCTGTGGAGAGAGAAAGAAGCCCTGGCCATCAGCACTTGTACTCCAGGAGCTAGACTCACCCTGCAGGGGACTTGAGCCAGACCCTGCAGCTCCTGACCTTGGAGGGATTGGGGGGAGGGTGGTCAAAGTTCAGAACATCCCCGTGTCCAACCTGGTGCTCAAAAATTGCAAGGGTCATGGCATATATAGTCCCCCTAAGTAACATGTCATGGCTCCCAGCACTGGTGAAATGAGGCCCTAACTCCTGCACTCCAGTGTTTCAGCTGCATTCTTCCCTACGGCCCAATCTCCTAGAATAACGCACACACACAGCACCACACCACACCACACCAGGGAACTCTTGTCCCTAACACCCACTGGGTTTACCACAATCTCTGTCTTTGTCAAGTCACCCACATCCCCTGCCCCACCTTCTTCAAAAAAGTCAACAGATCCTTCAAGACCAAGCTCTCACCACCAAATCCTGCCAAATCCATCTCCTAAATATCTCTCAAGTTCACCTGCTCCTTCCCATTCTGTTATCAAAGCCCTGGTCCTGGCCACTGACACTGTGCCAGGATGACTTTGAGCAGCCTTCCCCCTGGTCTCAGTCTCCCTGTCCCATCCCGCAGGGTAGCCAGGGACATCTTACTTTTTCTTCTTGAGACAGGGTCTCCCTCTTTCACCCAGACTGGAGTACAGTGGCATAATCACTGCTTACTGCAGCCAAGACTTCCCAGGTTCAAGTAATCCTCCCACCTCAGCCTTCAAAGTAGCTGGGACCACAGACGCGTACCTGGCTAATTTTTATTATTATTATTATTATTTTGTAGAGACAGTCTAGCTATGTCATCCAGGCTGGTCTTGAACTCCTGGGCTCAAGGGATCCTCCCAAAGTGCGGTGATTATAGGCATCAGCCACTGCGCCTCAGGGGCATCTCTCAAAATGCAAATGCAATTATTTCACTCCCTGCCTAACCCCAACTCTCCAAAAAAAGGCTCTCCACTGCCCTTGGGATTCAAAATATTAAGAAAAAAAAAAAAAGACAAGCCTTAAATCAGGCCCTGACTCCCTGGATTACTCACCTCCCACAACCCAGGCCTTTCCTTGCCTCCTCTCTCTGCCTGCAACGGCTAGGTGTTACCCAAGCCTCCTCATCCCTCCCGGCTAAGGCTGCAGGCACCTTCTTCTTCTTCAGGGAGCCACGGAAGCTCCCCTTCTCTGTGACCCCACCACTACACGCAAACAACCCCCAGTGCTGTTCCACCCGCCCGTGACCACTCTACTGCAACTGCAGGTTACTACCCGCTTCTCTCCCCCACCTCCCAGACCAGGAGCTGGAAGGCGGGGACCCTCTGGGTCCACTTTGCACTTCATCACCAGCGCCCAGCACAAGGTCCCACGCTGCCCAATAAACAGTGATGGATAATCTTCATCCAAAGAACTTTCCACGTCCTCCCTCCTCCTACAGCGTTCTTCACCCCCACCGCCACCCCGGCACGTCATTCTTTACCCTTTAACCTCTCTCTCAGCACAGTAACCTCTCATTAATTCAATCACCCGGCCCCTATTGGACGCCCGATCCTGGGCACATAGCGGTAAACTCTGCCTCGCAATACCGTGTGGGCCTTCGCGCACCCCTCCTCCGCGTGAGCATTCCGAGCCCGGTGCAGTCCCGGCTACCGCGCGCCCCTGCTCTCCGCACAGCGCTACGGCTCCGAAGGCGCTCTGACAACCCCGCAGGCGCAATCCCGAGCCAGGGTAAGGCAGCCGGGGCTGGGGGCGGCGGGGCGCGGGACTAAGCTCCCGGAAAGTTGGAAGAAGTGATTACAAATGGGGACCCGACTCACGCGGCCTCGGCGCTCTCCCCTCCTTGCAGGCCCGGGATGCCGGCGTCAGCCCCCAGATGTTGGGAAGAGGGCGCTGGCCAGTCCAAGGAAGAGCTTCCAGGAGGCTGGGGAGCAAGGGTGCGGGGCTCCTCATGCCGGCTCAGGTCTCCCAGGCGTGCCGGCTCCCAGGGTCACTAGGCCCAGGCCTGCGCGAGGAGGGAGCGCGCGCCTCCCTCCACCCACCCGGTCCTCGCCCCTAACCCGCTTTCGGGCCCACACTCACCTGCCTGGGTGCAAGCGCCGTCCCGGGCCAGGCAGTCAGACTTCGATCCCCAGTGCGGCGCGCTCCGATGCCGTCATCGGGACCCCCGCCCCCCCAAACCAGCCCTCCCCTCACCCGCAACTCCGCCCGTCGGGGCTCTCGGGGGCGGAGGCACGAGCCGGGCGGCGTCGCGGAGTCTGCCCGCAGACAGGGCGGGCGGGGCCCGTGCGGAGGGCCCAGGCCTGGAGAGTCTGAAGCATCCTCCTGATGGCATCGACTTATTTTCTAGAATGTGTCTCCAAACTGGACTCCAGGCCATCCTGTCCTCAGCCCCGAGTCACCTTCGTCCCCCATCTCTGTTTTCCACTCCCAGTCCCAAACCACGCCCCCTGCACACCACTCACAAAGCCAGCAGAAACCTCCATCTCCCCACGTTTAAAAAAGTTTTCTCAGTTCTGAGACTCTCATTTTCTCACATTTTAGTATTTCTAAAATTGAGTTCCATCTTACACTCATTGTCGAGAGAAATTTGGCACCAGGAGGGGCAAGAGAGGTGATCTGGCGGTGTCCATGGCAGCCGGCAGCCTCAAAGAGATGGTTGTTGTCTTCACCTCTGAGACCTCTGATCCATTGTTTGCACTGGAAGCACCGTGAATGGGTGAATTTTATAATCTGAAAACATATTTGTCACTTAAAATGCCATTAGAAAAAGTAAACTTCACTGTCGTTTCTAGTGATATTTTATTATGTATATAGAAGATTACCTGGCATAGACAGGCAACATAATTAAAGGCTATAGAAAGTGCCAGGCTCTTCAGATAGATCTATATTAGGAAACCCTCAGCCTCTAGTAACAGAAACCACAATTTGAAGTGGCTTGAACGATAAGGTCATTTGTTATCTTGGGGAACAGTGAAACCCAGAGGGATGAGGGCTCCTGGGCAGGTTGAGTCAGTGGCAACATTACCAAGGAGCTGGCCTTTTTAACTGTTTTTTGTTTTTGTTTGTTTGTTTGTTTTTGTGTGTGTGTGTGTTTTTTGCCATTACCTTCAAAAGAAAACGTCCAGAGGAAGAAGACAGCAGTGTGTGGCAAGGCATGCCCTTTGGATCAAGAGCCCTCCGAGCTGATTGCCTTCCCATTCCATGTACCACACAGCTTAGGCCTGTCCACCCTCAAACTAATCACTGTCAAGGGGATGGAACTACCATGATTGGCTTGCAATACCTGTGTGAGACAGCGTGGATATAGGGAAGTCATCCACAATCTCCACAACCACATCCTCGAAGCTTCATAGAGGAGAGGCTGGCCAGCTGATTCATGTATCGCAAAGGACCATGATTCAGGTACCAAGCATCCATCTGTCCGATGCCAGGAGCTGTGCCATTTCCTCCAATAGATAATTCAATTAAGGAGAAACTAAAACCTCAAGCAATTGGAAAGAGCACATGAAACCCCTGGTGTTCTCTGACATGCTGTAGAATGACACCGTTGGTCCCAAATATTCTAAATCAGTTGGGGTCCTGAACAAGAACAACACAGAGCAGCCTGCCGCTGTGATACCCAAAGAGAATCATTTTAGACCCTGAAAATGTGAAGAAGCTGAAAACTGAACTTGGAGCTTCATGTGTGTAAAATGTAATAAAAGGTGATGATGATTAATGAAACATCATGTTTTAAGAGGTACAATTCTGGGCCAGGCAAGGTGGCTCACTCCTGTAAACCCATCACTCTGGGAGGCTGAGGCAGGCAGATCCCTTCAGCCCAGGAGTTTGAGACCAGCCTGGGCAATAGGGCAAAGCTGTTTCCACAAAAAATGCAAAAAATAGGCAGGCGTGGTGGCATGGGCCTATAGACCCAGCTACTCCGGAGGTTGAGGTAGGAAGATACACTGGCTTAAGCCTGGGAGGTAGAGGTTGCAGTGAGCCAAGATGGTGCCACTGCACTCTAACCTGCGTGAGACAGCGAGACCCTGTCTCAAAAAAAAAAGAGAGAGAGAGAGAGGTACAATTCTAATTACAATTACAGTAATTAAATTGTAGAGAAAATAAAATTAAAACTTTTATGTTACAATAAATTTTTAAAGAATTAGAAAGATGTACCTTTTTTCTTGCTCTTTCTGGTGGATGTGCAGTGTTTTTCTGTGTATCAGTAGTACTCATATGCAACAATCTGGTTTGTGTACCCTAGTGTCCAAATTGTGGCCTTTATCACTATTTTCCATTAAAAGTAGTTGATGCCATGTATTAGGGTAAGAACTGGAATAATTATTTTGTGGTCAAAAAATTCAGATGCTTTTAAAATGTATGTTGTAGGCCTGAAATGACAAAAGCCCCAACTTAAAGGGGTTCTTACCGGCCAACTTGTGACATCATGAGCTTCAGAAGAGCAAAGAATAATTATAGTTACTTGAAACAAATTGAGTCTGTAAAAATTCCTTTTGTGGAATTTGACAAGCTGATTTTACTACTTATATGGAAAAGCAAAGTGCCAGAAGTTGCAAAAGACACTTGCAGAAGGGCAGTATGGGTGGACTTGCCCGAGAAGATGTGAAAACATATTTGAAACTATTGTAATTCAGACAATGTGTTCATGCTACAGGAATAACAAACAGAACAATTTGGAAACCAGATCTGTGACAAAGTAGAGAGTGCAGATCAGTGGGGGAAAGCTATTCAGTCCATCAAGCCGAACCTGGTCCATTGTTCATCAGACATCAGTAAATCAGAAGTTTTCAGCTGACATTCGAGAGCACTCTTTTTTTTTTAAGACAGAGTCTCGCTCTGTCGCCCAGGCTGGAGTGCAGTGGCGGGATCTTGGCTCACTGTAAGCTCCACCTCGCAGGTTCATGCCATTCCTCTGCCTCAACCTCCCGAGTAGCTGGGACTACAGGCACCCACCAGCACGCCCGGCTAATTTTTTGTATTTTTAGTAGAGACGGGGTTTCACTGTGTTAGCAGGGATGGTCTTGATCTCCTGACCTCATGATCCGCCCGCCTTGGCCTCCCAAAGTGCTGGGATTATAGACATGAGCCACCATGCCTGGCCTCGAGAGAACTCTTAAACTTCCTGCAGTATACAATTCATTTAGAGAGAAACTCAAGGCTGAGTATGGTGGCTCATGCCTGTAATCCCAGCACTTTGGGAGGCTGAAGCGGGAGGATAGCTTGAGCCCAGGAGTTCAACACCTGCCTGGGCAACATAGCAAGACCTCGTCTCTACAAATAAAAAAAAAATTAGCCGGGCATGGTGGTGTGCACCTGTGGTCCCAACTACTCTGGAGGCTGAGATGGGAGGATTGCTTAAGCCTGGGAGGTCAAGGCTACAGTAAGCTGTGATTATACCACAACACTCCAGCCTGGATGACAGAGACCCCATCTTCAAAGAGAGAGAGAGAAAGAGAGAAAGCACAACTGAAAATTCAATTAGGAAATGTGTAAGGCAGTTATCCACATGGAAGAAAAAAATTGGATTCCTACTTAAACCATACTTATAAAAATTAATTAAATGTAGGGCTGGGCCAGGCGCAGTGGCACATGCCTATAATCCCAGCACATTGGGAGGCTAAGACAGGCAGATAACTTGAGCTGAAGGGTTGCAGACCAGCCTGGGCAACACAGCGAAACCCCATCTCTACCAAAAAAATGCAAAAATTAGGTGGGCATGGTGGTATGCACCTGTAGTCCCAGCCACCCTGGAGGCTGAGGTGACAGGATTGCTTGAGCCCGAGAGGTCAAGGATGCAGTGAGTCGTGATAGCGCCACCGCACTGCAGTCTGGGTGACAGAATGAGACCCTGTCTCAAAAAAAAATAATAATTAATGAAATGTAAAAGCAAAACTATGAAAGCCTTAGAAGAAAATCATCATGGCAAATATTAGGGAAACATCATCATAACTTCATGGTAGGGGAGAGCTTTTAAAATATAACTCTCAGCACCATAGGAAAGGTTAGAAACAAACAAAAATCACAACTCAAAATTGCAAACCACAAAGGGAAAAGGTGGTAATTGTGACTAAATCAAAATTAAGAACTTTTGTTCATTGAAAGGATGAACAAAGAAACCAGAAAGAGAATGAAAATGCAAGCAACAAGCGGAAGAAGATATTTGTGATATTTATCCTTGATAAGAATTAGTATTCAGAAAATATAAAGAACTTCGAAAATCATTGAGAAAACTACGTCTGGCATGATGACTCACACCTGTAATACCAGCACTTTTGGAGGCTGAGGCAGGAGGATCGCTTGAGCCCAAGAGTTCAAGGCTGCAGTGAGCTTTGATTAAACCACTCATTCTAGCATGGGTGGCAGAGCAAGACCCTGTCAAAAGAAAGAAAGAAAGAAAAAGAAAGAAAGAGAGAAAGAAGGGAAGAGAAGAGAAGAGAAGAGAAGAGAAGAGAAGAGAAGAGAAGTAAGAAAAGAGAAAATTAAATAAAGAGGGAGGAGGGAAGGGGGAGTGAAGACGGAGGAGGAGAAAGGGAGGGAGGGAGGAGGAAGGAAGGAAAGAAAAGAGAAAAAGAAAGGGCAAATACTTCACAAAAGAGGAAATGCAAATATTAAATAAACATCATAAACAATGTTCAATATCATTGCTAATCAGGGAATTAAGTCCATGACAAGATTCCATTTTCCTCCTTTCAGATTTAGGAAAAGTGATTAAATTAGACAATATCAAGTGCTGATGAGGATGCTGAGTAAGAGGACTCTAATACTTCAGGTGAGAATGTAAATCAGAGCAACCACTTTGAATGGCAATTTGTCAGTATCTAGTTAATGATACACATACTTTATCATTTAGGAATTCCACTCTTAGTCATATTCCCTAAGAAACTCTTATAAGAATGTTCATTGTCACAAAGTATGTAACAGTAAAAATACAGAAATAGGTCGGGCATGGTAGCTCATGCCTGCAATCCCAGCGCTTTGGGGGACCGAGGTGGGCGGACCACTTGAGGTCAGGCGTTTGAGACCAGCCTGGCCAACATGCTGAAACTCCATCTCTACTGAAAATACAAAAATTTAGCCTGGCGTGGTGGCTGGCGCCTGTAGTCACAGCTGCTTAGGAGGCTGTGGCAGGAAAATCGCTTGAACATGGGAGGTGGAGGTTGAAGTCAGCCAAGATCATACCACTGCACTCCAGCCTGTGGGACAAAAACGAAACAGTCTACAAAAAAAAAAAAAAAAAATACAGAAACAAGCCAAATGTCTATTGACACGAGAGTGATGTGGCAGAGATTACAAGTTACCCCCATGCCTGGGATCTACTTCCCCTCCATTTAGGACTTCTGATTTTTAATTAGATGCATAGCCACTCCAAATGAAAACTATATTTCCCATCCCCCTTTTAAACCAGGAGTGGTCATGTGACTAAGTTCTGTCCATTGGGTTATAAGCAGTAGTGTGTAATTTCTGGTGTGGAGGCATGCCATTCTCGTTTCTCCTTGCTCTTTTCTGTGGCTGGAATATGGAGTTGATGGCTGGAGCTGGAGCAGCTATCTTGGTTCATGAGGTGACTTTAGGGAAAGAAATCATTCATGAGAGAATAGTAAGGTTCTGTCCTTAAGATAGAAGGAACCTCAATCCCTGGCACTGCTGAGTGTCATTCCAGTCTGGACTACTCATCTCTGGGCTTTCATAGGAGACAGAAATAAAATCCTCTCTTGTTTAAATCACTGTGTGCTAGACTGTACTATTGTTCAGTAAATATTTGCTCCCTTCCCCTTCCACTAGGGGAGAAGTCTACTTCCCTGTCCCATTGATGTGGACTTGGCTGTATGACTTGCTTTGGCCGATGGAATGTAAGTAGATATGATACAAGGAGAGGACTTGAAATGAGACTTGGTTCTGTGCTCCAGTGATCTGTTGTGAGAAGTGTATGCCCCAGATAGCCACTGCCACTGACCCCTTATCCTAGAGCCCTGAAATAGCACCCCTGGTGCAGAACTGAACCCATGCACAGCCTGGAGCCAAGTTCAGCTGATCTGCAGAGCCATTGGGAGTGCCACTGTGATGAGCCAAACCATAGTTGACCTATGAACATAAAAATAAATGCATGTTGTTGTAAGCCACAGTTTTAGGACAGTTTGTTATGCAACAGTATCATGGCAAAAGCTGACTAGTATACATTGTTATTGGGAGCCTTCTGTCTTTTAAAACTGAATCCATTCTAATACAAATGACTGAATAAATTAGGGCATATTTATATGTACTCATTAAATATAGAGTTTTAGAATTAAAATCTCTAGTGAAAATGAATGAAGCTCAGAAACATAATTTTGAGTGAAAAGAAGCAAATCTCAAGAATACACATAATCACACTTAAATAAAGCTCAAGGCATGCAAAACTCAATCATATTGTATTGGGGTGTATATATAGGAAGTAAATCTATAAAGAAAAACAAGGGAATGAGAAACAACAAAATTCAGGACTGTGGTTATAGCAGGTTGGGGCTGGGGATGGGGAGGGATTGTGGATGTCATGCAGGATGTTTTAAAGGTAGTGCTTGTGTTCTGGATGTAGAGCAGTGAGTAGAAGGGTCCAATAGTACATCCTGGATGGGGAGCTGACCACACAGGCTTGGTCCCCTCTCTGCGCACAGAGGAACCTCTGGATGACCCCACTAGCTCTAATGACATACTAACAAGGTATGCAGAAGTTTCCATTGACTCAGTTTACAGAAAAGCTTAGAAGAATTTGACTTTTTAGCTTGTAATCCTTGTAATCAACATTTTTTTTCTTTTTCGAGATGGAGTTTTGCTCTTGTTGCCCAGGCTGCAGTGCAATGGTGCGATCTCGGCTCACTGCAACCTCCACCTTCCGGTTTCAAGCGATTCTCCTGCCTCAGCCTCCTGAGTAGCTGGCAATTATTACAGGTGTGTACCACCACACCCGGCTAACTTTTGTATTTTTAATAGAGATAGGGTTTCACCTTGTTGGCCAGGCTGGTCTCGAACTTCTGACCTCGTGATCTGCCAGCCTCGGCCTCCCAAAGTGCTGGGAATTACAGGCGTGAGCCACCTAATCAACATTTAAATATTTAAAATAATTTGATGTATGCATTTTATAAATTTTGATTCAGTGTGAAGTATTTAAATGGTTAGGAAAGTTATGCTTAAGACAATGAGCTTCGAAGCACAAGTCATAGTGGTATCTCTCTCTCCATGCCCAGAAGTCCCTTGGCTATTAAGATCCTAGATCATTATTGGGAGGAAGGCTAGGCATGGTGGTTCGCACCTGTAATCCCAGCACTTTGGGAGGCCGAGGTGGGCAGATCACTTGAGGTCAGGAGTTTGAGACCAGCCTGGACAACATGGTGAAACCCCGTTTCTACTAAAAATATGAGAATTAACTGGGCATGGTGGCAGGTGCCTGTAATCTTAGCTATTCAGGAGGCTGAGGCAAGACAATCACTTGAGCCTGGGGGCGCGGAGGTTGCAGTGAGCTGAAATCCTGCCACTGCACTCCAGCCTGGGCGACAGAGCGATACAGTCTCAAAATAAAATTATGGGAAGAAAAAGGGGTAAGTAATTGCCTGGATAAATGTATGTTAATTTCTGTAATTGTGTGCATCTCCAAAAGCTGTGGCTGAGTTAGAAGTGAGTTTTGTAAGTTGGAACGGAAGGCATTGGGTATTTCTCTGAAGGACCCTGGGCAACCCAATGTGAAGCGGAGGTCTTTGCTAGGTCCTGAGCCACGCTGAAGATACTGAGTGTGGGTGGGCCTTGCCAAAGTGATGCCCCGCAGAACAGGGGAAAGTCCCCCATTGAGCCTAGAGTCAAGGAAGCAAATGTCTGCCATTTAGAGGAGCTACTTTGCCCTTGTTACTGGCCAAAATGTGTTCAAAATACTGAGAAGCAGGTTCAGTGTACCTTGCTGCCTAATCAAGAAGTTTCTAACAGTAAAAAGAAACTTACAACTTACATTGTTTGCTTCCTGGGCTGTCCTATTCCATATGTAGCCTCCAGCACCTGTGCCCAGGCCCAGGGCTGGGTGAGGGAACTGGGCCTGACCAGCAGGCATATTGGCGGCCGCAGCCCTCATGCTGCTGAGGCGGCAGCTTTCCTGCCTTCTGGAGTATAGCCTAGCAGGAGGAGCCACAGGACTGGGGAGGAGTGGATAGCTAGGAATGTAGTTTCTGGAACACTAGGAAGAAAGCAGCATGGGTGGGTGAGGCCCAGGACAGGCAGGCACTTCTTTCCGCACATCTAGGCCTGAGGTCACTTCTCCAGCATCTGTCCATGGAAGCCCTGCCAAGGCTGTGCTGGGCTCTGTCTGCTCAGTCCTGTTATATCAGCTTCTAAGAAACCGTCTTGCCAACTCCACCCTTCATCTTCCCTCCCCACCCCCCAGGGAACTGCTGGGTGTAGTTTATATCGTGGAAGTGGGGTGGGGAGGGTCCATGGTTGGCTCAGGGTCCTGGCCACATCTTCATGTGTATATCTACCGGCTTCTCTCCTGTCCCCATTCTGCATCCTCAGACTCCAAAACCATAGATCAAGGCCCATGACCCATTACACCAAAGATCTGCCAGGGCCCCAGAGTCAGTTCCAGGGCCCCAGAGTCAGTTTCAGGGAGCAGGGCTTCCAGGTGTGCAGTAGAGTGGGAGCTAACAGAGTGGGTGCTTATGGGTCTGAGGGGGACCTGTGGAAAATGAGTATAAATATATGGATGTCTAAAATGACTGACTGAAGATTCATAATTTTCTGCGCATATTTCTGAAGTCGCAGGTGAAAATAACTAGAAAAATAGGGTTTGGTTTGGCAGGCTACTTGGTATTATCTAGGAATACTTAAAATGCACATATTCTTTCAACCAGCATGTCACGGTTACAAGTTATGCATCTATCACATATGTATATATACGTATTTCCACACATGTACACTAGACATTTTTGATAAGGGCATTTATTATAGCACTGTTTGCAGCAGCAAAAAAAAAAAAAAAAAAAGGAAACAACTTAAAAGTCCATCATTAGGGAACTAGTTAAATCAAATAAGGCGTATCCATATTATGCAGTAGTTATTATGTGGCCGTCGAAAAGAGCGAGTGGGATTTATGATGTGATACAAAAATCTCTCCAAGCTGTGTTATTAAGTGAAAAAAGCAGGCATGTATAACACCCCACAGCTTGTGTAAACACAAGCGGGGAGTGCATACACACGTGCCTGCAGGTGCATAGCCCTGCATACACCAGAGAGGGCATCATGGTGGTTTTTAATGAAGGGGAACAGGGGGGCTCGGGGAGAAAGACACACACCCTTTTGCAATGTTTGAATTTTATAGTTGTATGAATGCATTTTCTTTTCCTTTTTTTTTTTGAAACGGAGTCTCGCTCTGTCGCCCAGGCTGGAGTGCAGTGGTGTGATCTCGGCTCACTGCAAGCTCTGCCTCCCGGGTTCACGCCATTCTCCTGCCTCAGCCTCCTGCATAGCTGGGACTACAGGCGCCCACCACCACGCCGGGCTAATTTTTTGTATCTTTTAGTAGAGACGGGGTTTCACCGTGTTAGCCAGGATGGTCTCGATCTCCTGACCTCGTGATCCACCCGCCTTGGCCTCCCAAAGTGCTGGGATTACAGGCGTGAGCCACCGAGCCCGGCCATGAATGCATTTTCTAGATTTATCAAATATTAACATTTCCCTTGGAAAATGGGATTGGGGATGAACTGTGGCTATAAAGTCTATATATGATCACCATTTTCGTTCCCCAGCATCTGGAGGGCATCAAAAGAGTGACTATGCAGGTGCAGGCAGTAATGATCCAAATGGAAATGTGGCTGTGAGCAAGAAGCTGGCTCTATGAAGCACAGGCCTGGGACTCAGCCTGTGAAGGGGCGAGTACTCAGAAAGTGACACTAGTATTTTAAATAAACATGCAAGAGCTTTTGCATCTGATTGTTCCCTTCAAAGTAGTCTGCTGGGAGCCTAGATCATCAGAGGATCTCCCAGTTCAGTGCTAAGAATGTGTCAAGATCTTCTGTTTGGACCTTCACAGTGGTGACAGGAGTTACTCATTCATGACAAATATCCACAGAGGCAGAATCTGAATTTTGGAAACGGTCAAATGTCTTTTGGCCACAAGTTTGGTTAAAGAGATGAAAAATCAAGTTAGGCAATTACTCTTTTAGTAAAACCCGAGCCATAGAATCAGAGCAGGCTGCGGCTTTGGTGTCCCTTAAAAACTGGCTCTGAGGGTGAAGCCCCAAAAGGATGCTTAAAAAAAAAAAAAAATGTGTGCCTCGGCAGCATCATCGGGATGAGGCTGGGGTCCCCAGGGGACCACTTTGAAAGCGGCAACGCTCGCCTGGGCTGTGCGGGTTCTGTTTATTTGTTAGAGAAACCCGCCGGCCCGGGGTGCGGCGACAGATGCGGCGACTCAGCTCTTCTTGCGCAGTTGGCTGTACTGCGCGCGGCCCAGGATGGGCTCCATGACGCTGGGCCGGAAGAAGCTGTCACTGACCCTGCGCTTCGGCTTCTCGCGGGGCACGGCCGAGAAGGCCGGGCGCGGCGCTGCGGGCGTGGCGACCTTGTCCTCCAGGCCGGGGCCGGGGGGCGCGCCGGGGCTCTGCGCGCTCAGCAGGCTGCGGCGGGGCCGGGCGGCGCGCGGGGCGGGCTCCCGGCCGGCGGGAGGGGCCCCTCACGCCCTCCGCCCCCTC
>NW_016823089.1:630783-650684 GCF_001698545.2 Rhinopithecus bieti | reverse complement strand
GGCTGTGCGGCGCGCGGGGCGGGCTCCGGGCCGGCGGATGGCGCCCCTGACGCCCTGCGCTCCGCCTCCCGGCGCTCGACCTCGGCGGGCGGGTTGTCGATGTCCCGGAATTCGCTCTCGGGCTCCATCAGCGACAGCCTGGGGAGCTGAGGGCCCGGCAGCCGCCTTAGAGTCCTGGCTTGGCCCTGGTCCCTGCGCCTCTGACCCACCGCCCCTTCCCGGGTCCCTCGATTGTTTCACTGGGAGCGGCCGTCAGGAGGCCACAGGCTGGGGAGCGGTTCAGTAGTTGGAGGGGCACCGGGGAAAGCCCTGAGGTCCTACCCACTCTGAGCTGCTCCACGGACCAGGTGGCCGCTCAGGCAAGCCAAGCCTCCCAAAGTTTCAGGATCCCCTAGGCCTCCCTGAGGGGAACCCTCAATGGGAGGTCATCAGCTTTCCTAACTCTTCCTTGCAGCCCACACAGTGACCTGGCCAGGGATGGGTACACCTTCCTGGGGCTGGCCCGAGCGCAGGGTGAACAGGAGGTCTGCTAAGATCCCTGGCATGCTGCTTGCTAGAGTGACTGAGTAATCCATCCCCTTACCAGCTCTAAGGGTGCTTCCTGCCCTGACCAGCCCCCCTCAGGCCCGCATAACCTATAACTTGCTTTGGAAAGGGGCTCCCAAAGGGATGGCATTGGTATCCCCTGGGTTTTTCCTATTGGCCACAGGTGATAAAATTGGGTGGAGCCTGCTGCTGTCCCATGGAACTCATGGCCCACCCCTCAGGGTGCCCTGGAATTCTCTCCAACCACTTCCCGCGCAGCAGCGTGCAAACCTGCCTGGCACCTGCCCGGCCTTTCAGTTGGGAGCAAAGGGGTGAAGGTGAGGCACTGGGATCCCAGGACTAATGGCTGGAGACTCTTCTACCAACAGGTGGGAGGGGCCGTGGGGAGAGGCCTTAGGCCAGAGCCATGGGCCTCTATACTCCTGGGGCTGGGAGAGGCCCAGTATGTCAAAATGTTGCCAGGGCACTGAGGACTGCAAGGGGGTCTCCAGAGGAATAGGGGAAAGGAGGGGGACTGCATCCCCTTCAGTCAAATCTACTTTATCTGCCCTGTCCGGGCCCCCTTGGGACACTAACAGTTTGCCAGGGGTGGTACTCACCGGCACGTAATGCACCACTGTGTCCACCACATTGTCAGTAACGCCCTTCAGGGCATCTGATAGAGACATGGCCCTCCCCTTGGTCGAGGAGACAGCAGGGGCTGGTGTGAGGTGCAGCACCCTCCCTGCCATGCCCAGCACAGCTGCAGGTGCCCATGTCACAGCTGAGATGGTGGTCTGGAGGGCCTTCTGCAGGTTATGTGCCACACCGCCCAGGAGCCCTTGAGGGCCTGGCACGGCTGCTACCTGGGGGCCAGAGTAGGGTCAGTGCCTCCTGCAGTAACTCCCCTGACCCTTCCCTCCTCACCAGCCCCAGAGCTCAAGGGAAAAGCATGAGAATACCAAATTTACAAAACTTCAGGCTTATTCTGCCACTAGCAGTGTGGCCTTGGACAGGTCACATTCCCTCTCTGAACCTCTGTTTCTTCCGCAAAATGTGACAATAATCTCTGCCCTGCCTATTTACAGAGTGTTGCAAGGATCAGCTGAGAGAATGACATGGAAGTCCCTCATCAGCTGGGCATTTGGGGGTGGGATAAAAGGTGTTACACACACATGCCATGCCCCTGCATCTGGGCCAGAATTCCTGAGTTCACCCTATGCCTCTGCTTCTCACCACTTCTGTGGACTGGACGACTTTGAGGCTCCCACTCTCCCCCTCACCTCACTGAACTTGTTCTCCTCAGTCTCCAATTCTTCCTCCTCCTCCATGTCCTCTCCCTCCGTGTCTGTCTGGTCCTCATGATCCTCCTCCTGGGCGGCTGCGAGGCTGTGCAACCAGGGCACCCGCACTTCACTCCTCCGCCGGGACACCGCCTGCATGGCCACTGAGGCACCCCACTGGGCCAGGCTGCTCTGAGGGAGGATGGCAGCAGATTGCTGGCTCAACTGCCCCTGCTGATGACCAGGGAGCCACAGCAGCCGAAGCCCCTCGCCCCCAGGATCCAGGCCAGGTGGTGAGCAGGGCTTGGCCCCAGCAGACTTTTCTTGAAACTTTTTATTGAATGGTAATCTACATACACTAAAGTGCACACATCTTTAGTGTAAGCTCTATGAATTTTTATAAGAACACACCTGTGTAACCACCACAGGTCAAGACATAGACCATTTTCAACACCCAAAGACTCCGTGTCCCCCACTCAGTCCATATTCCCCTAAGAGCAACCACAATCCTGATCTCTGTCACCATGCCTTCGTTTTGCCTATTTTTGAACTTCATGTAAGTGGAGTCACATCATGTGTATTCATTCATTAATAGCTCCTTTAGTTAAATATTATGGTGTAAGTTTCACTTATGTTACTGCAAATGGAAGTAGTTCCTTCTTTTTCATTTCTGTGTAATATTCCATCATACGAATTTCCCATAACTTACCCATCCTACAGTTGATGGGCATTATCATTGCTTCCAGTTCTTAGCTAAGGATATTGCTGATCTGAACAATTTTTACTTGTCTTGGGAGACTTAAGTGCTCATTTCTGTTGGGTATACACTTAAGAGTGGAATTGCTGGGCCACAGGATATATGTTTGTTAGCTTTGGTAGATACTCCTCCCAGATCTCTAAAGAGTGAAAAATTCAATGAACCAGAGTGTCCCATGGGAAGAAATTGACTGAGCAAGTGGGCTGGTGTCTCCTGAGGCACATTCTAAACCTCTAGGGAGCCCCACAAACAGAGCCTCCTTATTACACAGCTTTTGGGGATGCCACTCTATTCCATGTGAATGGTGGCATGTGAGGTTCTGCCCACTGCAGGCCGGGCCCAGGCATGTGACTCAGTCTCAGCCATTATTGATGCAGGGGATTGAGGGGAACTGCTAATCCTGTATCCCTGCAGGGGCAACACTTTCTTGAATGAATGATCCAGGCCTGATGATGCTTTTAAAAGTACTGCTCAAAAGATGGCTGAAAAGTAGTAATCTTGTTTGCTGACCTTTATGCTTTAATGTTGTTTTATTTTCTTTTCTGGCGCTAGTTTCTTACTAAAATTCC
The DNA here is from genome assembly GCF_001698545.2 of Rhinopithecus bieti. Classification (NCBI taxonomy): domain Eukaryota; kingdom Metazoa; phylum Chordata; class Mammalia; order Primates; family Cercopithecidae; genus Rhinopithecus; species Rhinopithecus bieti. Next base: position 647,550 of record NW_016823089.1, on the reverse strand, counting down.
TTATGAAAAAAATCCAGCCTATTTCTGCTAAAATACAGAGAGGTGGAGGTGGGGAGTGGTGGGGAGTTAACTCTCCCTGGGCCTAGAAAGGGCAAATTTACCTTGGGTGCATTGGTGCTGGGTACACTCTCCCTGACAAAATGGGTTATGTACTTTGTTTATTTAAGGATGACAGTCCCTAGTGCTTGCATAGCAGATGGAAGTCCTGCTGTCTTATAGGTGGGAAGACCCATAGAAAGAGGCCCACTTGGGGGGATGAAGACTGGGGCTTGGGAGAGACTCAGAGGGAAATGGGGGAGATAGAAGTGAGTGGTAGGGCAGGAGCACTCTAGCAAGGCAGGCCTGCCCTTGCTTAACATCCTGTCCCTTCTCTTTCCCTGTGGTCTGGAAGGCCATGCCTCTACCCCTCTCAAGGCCTCTTGTCCTTAGAACTAAAGTCCTAGCCCAGGTTGGAAGAGAGAATGTTCTCAGGACAGGAAGGGGCAATGGGTGGGGGATGGGAGGTACTAAGAGGCCCACAAGGCTCCCAGGCACGGGGTCAGTCAGAGCTCAGGGCAGATACTCACCAGGGGCGCCACTCCTGGGATCCACATGGCCAGGGTGTGGCCCTGCTCCAGGGCCCGGGCCACGGTCTGCATGGTGTGTCGAGAGAGGGTGTTGGTCAGAGCCCCAACCCTGCTCATGAGGCTCGGCTTGGCCTTGGGCGACTTCTGGGCTTGCTGGTGTCCAGGAGCAGGGGCTGGGTAGGGATTTGGGGGGAAAGAAGAGAAAACAAGTAAGAGAGGGGCCGGGGAGTTCTGGGTCATGTCTAGGACTGGAAAGCAGGTGTTCTAGCTCCACCACAAATTCACTGGTGAGTTCCACAACTCACTTTCCCTCTTTACAGATGGGGTGGGGGCAGGAGGGTAAATGTTATGAATCCATCTGAAAATCCCACTGGCCTTCCCTATTCCAGAGCAGTGGCTGGATGAGCCCTGCTACCTCCTGCTGATTCCCAGGCAGTGTCTGTGACAACTCACTCCCAGGCCGAGCCTCCGAATGGCAAGTACCTGACTCTTCCTTGTCTGGAGGGAGGAGGTACTCCACCACCTTCTCAATGCTGCCCAAGGCCAAGTCGGCCCCTCCAGAAGCCAGTCGGCCAGCTCGAGTGTTGGCAGCAAATTCCGCAGTGTCTCTGGCCACTCCCCAGGCGAGCTCGCACCCAGCCAAAGCGGCCCCCAGGACCTTGTCTGAAGTGCTCGCGATGGGAATGCTGATGCTGTTTCTGGCACTGCGGAGGCGGGTGGAGATGGTGTCCTTCAGCTCAGAAGCAATCTGGGGGAAGTTGGTGGGGGTGTTAGGCATGTGGTCTTACAGTCCCTGGAAGGGCCACCCTTTCGGGGTCTGGTAGCCTGAGCCCAGGTCCCAGGAAGGCGTCATCTAAAGGCCCAGGGAACTGGTACTGATATTTGGGTACCTGGAATTAAGCTAGGCTTTAAAGGCAGAGGGCTCCAACCTTCCTTGTGCCAACCGTTTGGATCTCCTGGCTTCTTCACCCCCATCACTGCCTGTCAAGATCCCTCTCATCCTGTGAGGATGACCCCAAAGACTCCTCGTTGGTGCCACCTGTCCTGATACCCTCATGCTCACAAGGAATCTCCTTCATCCTTTCCTCAGAACACAGCGTTTCTATTGATTTATAGGTGTGCTTGATCTTCCTACAAGTTCTGCATTGAAATAATTTATCTTTTTCTTCGTTATCCTGGGAGCGCCTTTGTGACAAAAATGTTGCCTTTAATCTGGAAAAATGGGGAGCAAAGGACACAGGCCTCACGGCTGAACAGACCTGCTCTCACGTCTCCACTTACTGGTTTCCTCTCTGTAAAATGGAGATAACAACCCCTATCCCAGAGGGTTGACAAGAGGATTAAGTGAGAGTACTTGATAAAGCATAGGTGATGGCCCCGGGCATAGGGTAGGCCTCAGTACATGTTTGTGAGAAGGGTAGTTGGTCAGTGAGATAGATGAGGTCAGAGACTGAAGCTTATTCCCCAGAAGCACCAAAAATGAGTCCTTATCATAGCAACTACCTAATAAATATGTAGCCAGGTAAAGTGACTTTCAATCTCATGGTCCATAAAATGTTGGATCTTGAGGATATGGGATGACACTCCTGGGATCTGAATGAGTGTGACTCATGATCTTAAGCAGCTGTAGTCGCCAAGTGGTCCAGGGCAGACTGTGGAACCTCAGATCCCAGGGTGTTGTATCCGGAGGCAGTGGGACCCGCCAGAGCTCCTGTTTGGGTTTGCCTCTGGGCTCGTGCCTGCTGGTCCCAGAAACCCCACCTCCATTTAGCTTCACAGGGAGAAGAGGAGCCTGTTGTGTGGTGTGGCCTTGGGAGCAGGCAGCCTCTGCCAGCCTTGGAGGATGCTCACCATGGGACACAGACTTCCAGTCACGGGATCAGCAGCCCCTGCCCTCTCCTCCCTGAGAGGTGGTGACGACAGAGTGCAGGGAGGCTTCAAGAGGTGGGAAGGGGCTTACCTTTTCAGGAGGGTACTGGAGGGCTGGGATCTTTTCCTCCAGGTGGTCCAAGCCTCGGCAGGCCAGCTCATTGGCAGCTGTGACTGGAAGGAAAGGGTCAAGTTTGGGTGAGTGCTGTCTGTCTCCATGAGAATCTAGCAGTGGCCTCTGTGCCAAAGAAGTGACTCGGAGCCCTCAAATCCCAAGGCCTGCTGCCTCCCCAGCATCTCTGGGCCCCAGGCCCTTTGCCCTCTTTAGCCCCTGTCCGCAGGGGCTCCTCGAGACCCGGGCCAATTTCTTACATCTGTGTGGGAACTCTGGAGTCACTGAGACCTGCACTCAAAAGGCCAAGTGACCACGTCTAAGCAGCCTGTGGCCTCAGCAAGTCACAGCCTGTCTGAGCCTCTGCTTCCTACGTTGTAAAAGGTGAATTAATGGTGCCTGCCTGGCAGGATTTTTATGAAGAAGAATGATGGGAGCTATAAGAATCACCAACAAGTACTGTTCTTTCCTTCCTTCTCTTCCCTCGGTACCTACATGGGGACTCTGAGTGAGCATAAGGAGGGAGAAGAGAGGTGTGAGAGGAAGGCAGATGGCAGTGAGGCCTTGGAGCTGGGCCTGCTTAGCTCTCAACATGACAAACTCCCAGCACAGCCAGTGCAGGCCCCAGGCTGTCCATGCTCTTCTTTTTAACCACTAGGTGTTGAGATGGTCAGCTGTCTGAAGAGGGTCGCAGGGAAGGGAAAAGAGTTGCCCCTGGAGAGTGGGCTTGCATCAGAGATGCACCTGCTTCAAGGGGATCCTGCCTGGGTCGGCCAGGACATCGGCTCTGCAGCCATGGCCACTGGGGGCCACAGCTTTCAAAGAGAGTTCTTTATACTCTTTCATATATTCTTTCTCCAGATACCTTATTTTTCTTCACAAAATTCTCGAGCAGCAGAGAGCCCAGATGACTTAGCTGTCTTCCAGTTGGGCAGAATGAGACTCAAGGAAACTATTTAAGGAGCTTGCAGCCAGGGACAGGGCCTGGGCCTACTTTACATCTGTCCTCTCCTGTTTGCTGTGTGGAGTCCTCAGCTACCCATAATTCTGTAATTAGGATGGTGGAAGGTGCTAGGCTTTTTGGCATTACTGCGATTTCCCTCAGCCCTGTCAAGAGCTATGCCTTGGAGGCCACATTTTCAGATGGGGCAGAACAATTTGAGTGGTACACACCTGGTAAGGCCTGTAAGAGAACCGTCTTCTGCCTCCAGGGCCCTGGCTAGTGGCTCTCTGCCGCCCCCACCCGTCATGAGCCGCTACCATCAGCTGCTGGGCTCAGCCAGCTTTCCCCTCCCTCCATGCCCTCCAGCCCTGCCAGGCCCCCTAGTGTGGCTGCCTCTGCCTCTGCCAGACTCTGCTGGTTCTTGCTGCTGCTGCCTGTGCTGCTACAGTGAGTGTCTGGTCTGCCATGGACCCCAACCTCACCACTGCCTGCATAGCTCTGCCTTCCCTTCCCCTGCAGATTCTCTGGCCATCATTGTTATCCTAGGCAAATGCCAGCTGGGCCACAGATAGGCATCTATAGATGAAAAGAGATCTGTATGTATACCTTTATATCCATAGATAAGAAGACCATGCAATGGGATGTAGGCAGTTAAGCAGACAGACAAGCAAGTTATCAGATAGTCAGACAGACTGAGAGGCGGACAGACAGACTGGCAGGTAGGCAGTGAATAAGCAGGCAGCTGCTGAGTGCCACAAGGACTCACACTGGGTGGACAGCCTGCGGACCACGGGCTCCATGCTCCAGGCAGCCAAGTTACTGGCGCTCTGCACGCCCTTCTCATAGGCATTGCACACAGAGGCCACCAGGGGGTGGGCTTCCTTAGTGCTGGTGTAGGTCTTCTGGAAGCACTCGCAGGTGCCACTCACCACCGGCAGCTGCAGGACCCGCTGCAGCACATTCTCCTGCTCCTGGTGTGGAAGGAACACATTCAAGTTGTCCCACCTCCCTCTCCAGCCTCCCAGGAAGGTGACCTCAGGGTCATGGAGACCAATGGTGCAATTAGCCTGAGTCCAAGTGACCTGGGAGGAACCAAGGCCAAAGAGGTCTCTAGATGCCCCAATCATGGGAGCATGGGAGACCCCATGGGGAAAACAAGGCCATGTCCTCCTGGTCACTATCCAGGTTCTGAAGAGCTACCAAGGCAATCTCTGTTCTCCAGGGGCCAAGTCAGATCCCATCACCCCCACCCCCACCCCAACTCACTCCCCTGATACCTACTAGTAGAGAGCAAGTGTTGTTAATGTCTAGAATTTTAATCCACCTTTGATTGGTGGCTTCTCCAAACATTTTTCTGGTCTTTCTGAGGTACTGCCTCCCCGCCTGTGTATCCTGGCCCCACTGCCTAGAACGCTCACCTTCCCTCCCATAGCCCTTGCTGCCTGGCAGAGTGCCATTCCCTCAAGACTCCACTTGACCAGCACTTCCCCTGTGAAGCTTCCAGACTCTTCTCCATCGCGTCGGAAACCACTCCCTCCCTGGCTGTCTCCACATTCATTACACCGTGCTATGGTTATGGGTATTCATCTCACTCCCCGTAGACTCATCTCTGTATCCCCAGAGTGTAGCCTAAAGCATGGCACAGTAATGTTAGCTGAATACATGAACCACAGTCAGGGCTGTGCCTAGTAGAATGTGTAGGTTTAGATCTGCCCAACTGCACAGAATCACAGAATCTTAGGCCCCCAGGGGACTTTGTGGTAAGAATCCTTTCCATCATTTCTCTGGTAGACTTGTATTTGTTTTTATTTATTTATTATTTTCCTAGAGACAGGGTTTCACTCTGTTGCTCAAGCTGGAGTGCATTAGTGCCATCATAGTTCACTGTAACCTCCAACTCCTGAGCTCAAACAATCCTCACACTTGTGCCTCCTGAGTAGCTGGGACTACAGGCATGTGACACCATGCCTTGCTAATACTTTTATTTTGTAGAGGGGGCGGGTCTTGCTGGTCTTGAACTCCTGGCCTCAGGTGATCCTTCTGCCTCAGCCTCCCAAATCACTGAGATTATAGGCATGAGCCTTTGTGCCCAGCCAAGACTTATATTTAAATATCTGCCTGAATGAGAGCTCTCCCCCTCATAAAGTGGCCTGTGTCCCTTGTTGGACAGCTTTGCTGAGCTGAAATTTGCCTCCATCCCCCTGTTCCACACTCTGCCCTCTGGAACAAAACTGAGCAAACCTATTTCATCATTCATGGGTTGGCCCTTCACATATTTGAAGTCAAATATGTCTCCCTTTAGAGGTACCTCCATCATGTTAAATGGCTCCAGTTCCTAACTTTGTTTACAAATGGTTCACACTGTGGTCTGGTGACCCCCTCTCCTGGACATGCTACAGTTTTACATTATCTTTCTTAAAAATATACTACCCTTGCTTGAGCCTAGGAGTTTGAGGCCAGCCTGGGCAACATAGGGAGACCGTGTCTCACCAAAAAATAACTATAATAATAAATTAACAGGTATGGTGCTCTGTGCTTGTGGTCTCAGCTACTCAAGAACCTGAGGTGGGAAGATCACATGAGCCTGGCAGATGGAGGCTGTAGTGAGCCATAATCATGCCACTGCACTACAGCCTCGATGACAGAATGAGACCCTGTCTCAAAAAACAAAAAAACGAACAAACAAAAAACACTCAAAGACAGCACTCTGGGTGTGATCTGTGCATGCTGGGTGTAGTGGAACAATCGTTTATCATTTCCAGGGTGCTGTGCTGTTAGTAATGCACCTTTGGCAGCAGTCACATAATTAAGCTTTAGGTCACCTAGGAACCTTAGTGAAAAAACACTGGTCTTTGAGTAAAATAATGAATTCTAGGGCTAAGTGTAGAAGCTCATGCCTGTAATCCCAACACTTTGGGAGGCTGAGGTGGGAGGATCATTTGAAGCCAGGAGTTTGAGAACACTCTGAGCCACAAAAAAAAAGAGAAAAGAAAAAAGCTAGCCATGCTAATATTTGATGGCATGTGGACTACAGAGTCCCAGCTACTGGGGAGGCTGAGGTGGGAGGACTGCCTGAGGCCAGGAGGCCGAGGCCGCAGTGAAATATGATGGCGCCACTGCATTCCAGCCAGGGTGACAGAGTAAGACGCTATATCTAAAAAATAAATAAATAAAATTAAAAGAACAAATTCTAGGCATGCAGAGGGAAAGAGCATTTGTCAGGTGCCATTATGCTGCAGGCACTGGTCTGGGTGCCTTGGTGACATAAGCTCACTTAATTCTAACAGCCATCCTCTGGGGTTAGCACTGTCACCAACACTGAGTCAATGAGGAGACTGACAATCAGAAATGGGAAGTGATTTACCCAAGATCCCACAGCTGGTAAGTGGCAGAGTCAGGATTCCAACTCGAGTTGGAAATGGCCTGCCTAGGATTATCTTCAAAATAACACAAAGTGAGGGAATTAATGGAAGTGAGGATGAGGCAGGATTGGCCATGAATTCATGGTCTTCGGGGCTAACAAAGGGTACATGGGGCTTATTATGTTCTTTTCTGTCTGTTCTTATGAATGTTGAGAATTCTCCATATCTAAAGTAAAAAGAAAAAACTCCCCAGGTCAGATTCAGATGCTCAGACTCTCTGTAACTTTGAATATGACACTGTGGCATAGTTTTGCTCACGAAGTGAAGACCTGGCCTGTTCTGTTTGTAGGAGGGAGAGTTCAAAGATCCCCATCAATGAGACCTATGTGTACACTAAGACAGAGCAGCCCACAATGTCTTCGGGTTTTTTTGTTTTTGTTTTTGTTTTGAGACGGAGTCTTGACATCTCCCAGGCTGGAGTGCAGTGGCGCGATCTCGGCTCACTGCAAGCTCTGCCTCCCAGGTTCACGCCATTCTCCTGCCTCAGCCTCCCGAGTAGCTGGGACTACAGGTGCCTGCCACCACGCCCAGCTAATTTTTTGTATTTTAGTAGAGACAGGGTTTCACCATGTTAGCCAGGATGGTCTCAATCTCCTGACCTCGTGATCCGCCCACCTCGGCCTCCCAAAGTGCTGGGATTACAGGCTTGAGCCACCTCGCCCGGTGAAAACATTCTTTTTAACAGTTTGGACAGAGCTTTCAGAGGTTGTTTTAGACAAAACCAAAGGGGGAAAGAGATCCTGGGAAGGGAATAAACCACCGTCTGTTAGAATGGCTTCACTATGTACTTGACCATTTTATGCCTCTCTCTTCTATGATTCAATACAAAACAAAGTGATTCCTAGTGCAAGAGTCAGTATAAGCTTAATTTGGGCAAGGTGGATATTGTACAGGTTCACAATTTTTAAGTTTCACTATCTGAACTGTGTGCAAATCTGAGATGCCTTGCCAGGAGCCATCAAGCATTCCTAAAAGTATCAAACCACTTCAAATCACAGTGAAAACCAGGTCAGAGATAGAACACCAGACACACGGAATATCCCACCCTTCCCCCGACACAGCAGCACAGGCTGTGCACCGTCTGACTCCGGGAGGTGCCATTTGCCATATGAATGATGCTGGAGACAAAGAATGCAGTGGCTCTGCACTGAATACACATCCAGCTGGGCGGTGGACAGAGCATGGGCTTCTGCATCAGGGTTTAAACATAGTTATTCCCTTCCTCTCCACTCCCCACTGTCCCTAAGCCAGGATTTCTGTCCCTTTTTTCCAAGGTGCTTAGTTTTTAATAAGCATCTTTTTTCCCCTCCCAGATCCTCCAACTGCCCTCTACAAAAGGTGGTGAGGGCAAGAATAACTAAGCCATGGTAGTCAATGAACTAGGATTATAATCTGGGCATATCTTGCTCTAAGTCCCCTGCATCTTCCCTCCCTGCTTCTTCCTCCTCCCTCAGTTGTCCATCCCCTGTCACAGATGAGCCCAAGTTACTTACAGGAAGGTCTCCATCCAGCAAGGTGGGGCCTTTGTTGACTGCCATCCTAGCTCTTTAAGCTGCAAAACAGAGTCCCAGGTCCCATCAGAAGTCCTCAGGCTTGAGCTCCACTGGGTCACTTCCCTACCTCTCTTGGCCACCAACTAGGCCCAGGCTGCCTGGCGGCCCATTTACCCTGAACGGAAGGCATTAGGTTGGAGGGTGAATGTCACACACAATAGCCCCACTCGTTAGGGTCCCCATAGGAATGAGTTGCTCCATAGCTTACTTGTCAAAACTGATGTTTCTTTCTTTCTTTCTTTTTTTGAAATGGAGTCTTGCTCTGTCGCCCAGGCTGGAATGTAGTTGCACAATCTCAGCTCACTGCAACCTCTGCCTCCTGGGTTCAAGGGATTCTCCTGTCTCAGCCTCCCCAGTAGCTGGGGTGCCCACCACCACACCCAGCTAATTTTATTTTATTTTTATTTTTTGTATTTTTAGTAGAGACGGGTTTTTTTTTTTCTTTTGAGATGGAGTCTCACACTGTTGTGCAGGCTGGAGTGCAGTGGCATGATCTCCGCTCACTGCAAGCTCTGCTTCCCGGGTTCACACCATTCTCCTGCCTCAGCCTCCCAAGTAGCTGGGACTACAAGCACCTGCCACCACGCCCGGCTAATTTTTTTTTTTTTTTTCAGTAGAGACAGGGTTTCACCATGTTAGCCAGGATGGTCTCAATCTCCTGACCTCATGATCCACTCACCTCGGCCTCCCAAAGTGCTGGGATTACAGGCATGAGCCACCATACCGGCTAATTTTTGTATTTTTAGTAGAGATGGGGTTTCATCATGTTGGCCAGGCTGGTCTCAAACTCCTGACCTCAAGTGATCTGCCCACCTTGGCCAAGCCAAGAATAATGTTTCTTATAAGAGTTCAGGTTAGGAGGCCAGGCGCGGTGGCTCAGGCCTGTAATCCCAGCACTTTGGGAGGCCAAAGTGGGTAGATCACCTGAAGTCAGGAGTTCGAGACCAGCCTGGGCAACATGGTGAAACTCTGTCTCTACTAAAAATACAAAAATTAGCCAGGCATGGTGGTGGGCGTCTGTAATCCAGTTACTTGGGAGGCTGAGGCAGGAGAATCACTTGAGCCCGGGAGGCAGAGGTTGCAATGAGCTGAGATCATGCCACTGTATTCCAGCCTGGGCGACAAGAGCAAAACTCCGTTTCAAAAAAAAAAAAAAAGCGTTCAGGTTAGGAAATAAAAAATGCAGGCAGCCATAAGAGATAAAAAGTTTTAGCTAAAGTCTTAAGGCTCTTTAATGAGGGTCCAAAAGAGACTAAAACAACAAGTTTCAAGCTGGGTGCATTGGCAAGCACCTGTAATCCCAGCTACTGAGGCTAACATGGGAGAATTGCTTGAGCCCAGGAGTTTGAGATCAGCCTGGGCAATATAGTGAGACCCCATCTCTAAAAAAATAAACAAACAAGTTTCAGGTTTCATCTTTGAAAAGGCTCTGGGTTAATTCCTCTCTCTCTCTCTCTCTCTCTCTCTCTCTCTCTCTGTGTGTGTGTGTGTGTGTGTGTGTGTGTGTGTCTGTCCCTCTCCCCCCTCCCTATCTTTTTTTTTGAGACAGGGTCTCAATCTGTTGCCCAGGATGGAATGTGGTGATACAATCATGGCTCACTGCAGCCTTGATCTCCTGGGATCAAGGTACCCTCCCACCTCAGCCTCCCAAGTAGCTGGGACTACAGGCATGCACCACTATGCAGGGCTATTTTTTTTTCTTTTTTTCTTTTTTTGTAGAGACAGGATCCCACTATGTTGCCCAGGTTGTTCTTGAACTCCTGGGCTCAAGTGATCCACCTGCCTCGGCCACCTGCAGTGCTGGGATTAAAGGCATGATCCACTGTTCCTACCCAATTCCTCTATTTCTAAGCAAACATATCTGTGTTTTGGAAAAGACAGTAGCCCCAGAATAGCTATTCTATACTTCTGGTACAGAGTATCTATACCAGAATCTCTCCCTCAGTAGTTTCCCTGCAGAGCTTTTCATCCCAAGCAAAATTCCCAAGAGGCCCTTACCTTCAACTTCTTCCCTTTAATGTTCATAAACAAGCCAGGTAAGGCAGGTGCCCCAGGACCCCAACACTCACTGCAGCTGACCACCACCTCAGTCTCACAGAGCCCAGGCTGCAGAGCGTCTCCTCAGGCAGAAACAATTCCTGTCACTCCTGGGAGTCTTGGGCAATGCTACTAACGCCTCCCAGCTAGAGGAGGGCAGAGAGGAAGAGAAAGCAGGGTCAGCAGTTGTCATGGTTATCTGACCCAGGGTTCCTGGGGCATATCCTAACTTCTCTAAGGACATTTAGCAAACAAGGAGGTAGGTGGCAGAGCTGAAGGAGATCCAGGCTCAGAGGACTTAGTATTCCAGAGCCATGAAGCATCAGTTCTATAATGTTCCTGCCCTCAATTCACAAAAGTCTGCTTTCCAGAAAGAAGGTATAGGGATATACATCGTTAAACTCAAAAGCTCTAAAGTTCTATATACCTCTGCAATCTTTTGGCTCCTTTTCCGTAGAGGGTCTTGTGGGACAGTTCTCAATCCATTTCTCTCATCTTTTCTTATTTACTAGCAAGAGTGAATGTTGAACAGTAAAATTTAAACCCACACAGAAGAGTTCATCTGAATGTATTCGTCTTTGATTACGGAGATAAATTGCCCTCAGTGAAGAAGCAACAGAGCCAGGAGTTGTTTTTGACAATATAGCCTTTGAGGGAGGAATTTTCACTTCTTAGAGTTCAACAAAATTTATTGAACTTTACCTGGCCTAAGATGCTACCAGAATGAAGAGTGGGAGAGCCAAGTAGATTTTTGTTCTCCTAAGTCTGGATAAGCGACGGTGTTGACTAAGATTCTATCACTAATCAATAGCACCCAGACAACAAAGAACTAGCACCACTCAACCCTTCTTTAGCCAGGACTCAAGCATAAGCCCAAGTTCTAGTTCCTGGCTTCAGATATGATGGAGGACTATGGTGTAAGCTATAGCTTTCAGATGAACTAAGAAGGGCCTCTTTGTGAAAATGGACAATAAGAAAACAAAACGTATTTTCTTTGTTGCTGGTGGAATTACATGTATTGTTGACTCTTCTAAGTCACACACTGTGGGCAAGAGAAGAAAGAGATGGGAGTGGGGAATTATGAAAGATCCTTGGTAATAAACTACGTATCTGTGATGCAACAAAGTAGGGAATGAGAAGGCAGGAAAGGGAGGAGTCAAGCATGGAGGCTTCAAAGGAGTAATATGCTATACATTTAATACTTATTGATCCAACCTGGGCTTTTCAAATGTAAGGCAGTAGAGAAGACAAAGTATTTAAAGAAGTGGCCCAAATCCAAACGCACTTATAGAGCAGACGGCCAGACCGGAACGACTGGATCAGAAGGGTCAGAAGAGTCGAGACCATCCTTGTGTTTTTTTTGTGTTGTTCATGTCTACTACTTACAAAACAGAACAACAAACGAAACCTAGCGGGCGACCCGGTGCGCGGGACGCCTGTAGTCCAGCTAAGTCAGCGAGGACTGAGGCACGCCCGAGAATGGCCGTCCCGACCCGGGAGGCGGAGCTTCGCTAGTGAGCTGAGGATACCGGCCCACTGCGCTGCAGCCTTTTGTGTGGTGTGTTTCTGTTAGACGCTTTTCTTTGTTATTAAAATAAAAAATATAAAACAATTATAATACGCATATGTGGGCCTCCTGAAGTGGCCTCTGCCCTCACCTCAAGGTTCAGCACAAATTATCTGTGAGGCTGTGACTGGACAGCAACCTGAGCCAAAGGGCAGTTTTCAGCCTTCAGAGTAGTGGCTTTGGGCCAGAGGGAGCATAGGGCTTTGTGCCTGAAAGCTCTGCCAAATCAACTAGTCCTTTGGCTGCTTTAGCTGGGAGTGCAGAATGTGGGTGAGAGGTGAGAAGTGGTGAAAGGGCCTAGGAGAGTCCCGAGGGAAGACAGAAGTGTTAGTTTTCTAGCAGTAGCTTGCAGGGCATAGACTTCTATCTTCTTTCCTTCTCTGTCCCTACCTGCTTTCCCTACCCCTCCACCACATGAGAGCAGGGAGCTAGGTCATCTTGCTCACAAGTGGATCCCCAAAACCATGCATGGCACTCAAACATTCATTGTTGAATAAATGAATTATCAGGCAACAATGCTCATTTGTGAATGTGCTGGGCTGTACACCTATGAAGAACTTCAATTTTTGGCATCCCTCATGAATGTGGAGGCTCTGGGGTGGAAAACATTAGTTAGAAAGAAGGATTCACAGGGAGGTACCAGGACACCATTAAGATGGATACCACTGTAACATACCACCATGAATTCAACGCAGACTTATCTAGGCAGAAGCCAGCCAGCCATTGACAGGGCTACTGTAGAGCACCCTCTCCATGGCAGCAGTCTAGATGAGCTCATTCAGAGGTCCCTTTCAACCCAGAGGCTCTACATCTTAATCTTTCTCCATCCTCCTCCTCAGTCTGAATCTTCCAGCCCAGAGCTCGCTGTACCAACTGTGTAGGCTGATTGAGGATTATCTGCTGGATTGCCTTACGTTTAACTCTTCTCTATTCCCAGAACATATTCACAGACACAAGTCAATTTTGTCTAGAAATTTATTGAACATAATTAATCTATTACAGTAGAGGATCTGGACAATAAAAATAGTTAAGCTTTTTATTTGCCCTGACCTAGTAGCTTTCATGTCTTTTAAAATTTCCAAAATTTTATTTCTCAAATTCCATATCTTGATTGGTTAAACAGACAGCCAAGAATCTGAGTCTATTTTTTGAGAATCTCAATCACATTTCTGGGAAATATAACTTATTGAGTACATATTTATTTTCTCACTTCCATTCAGATAAATGACACGGCTTTGCTGGGAGGACTGACATCAGCCTCCTACCTGCTGGCATCCTATTTCCCTACCTCACCTCCCTCAAACTAAAGGATCTGTAACCACCTATAAAGACCCACACCCAAGATGGGAGATAGAAACACAAGTCAATGTCATTGACTCAGCATTCCAGTGTCCTCTTCACTGGCTTCCTCCTGTGCTTTCCACCTCCCTCAATCACCCTACAAATAAGATGTCTGATTTATCATAGAAAATTGTGACCCTGTTACATCTGGAGTATCATGAAATTTTTTTGACTGGATAAATTTTGATGAAAATTAATGTAGTATTGCCTAAATTGTTAGAAGGATTTAAATAAAACAATCTAGCTGATGAGTCTAAATACTGTTATAATTTTTTTTTTAAGACTCAAGGTCTTGCTCTATCACCCAGGCTGGAGTGCGGTGGAAGCTCACTGCAGCCTTGAACTCCTGGACTCAAGTGATCCTCCTGCTTCAGCCTCCAGAGTAACTGGGACTACAGGCATACGGCACCATGCCTGGCTAATTTTTTTAACACTTTGTTGTAGAGATAGGGTCTCACTACACTGCCCAGGCTGGTCTTGAACTCCTGGCCTCAAGCAATCCTTCTGCTTCAGCCTCCCAAAGTGCTGGGATTATAGGTGTGAGCCACCACACTCCACCCAGTTTTAGTTTTTCTAGAAAAGAATATAAACCACTGGACAAGAAAGGTCCAAATTATGGGAGAGTAAGAAGCAAAAAACAGGATTCAGGAGGGGATCACATTTCTACTCAATTCTGAAGACAGTGGGAGAGCATGGAATGAACACGGATTAGGAGTCAGAGGAATGAGGCTCTAGCCTTAGTTGTTTTTTGTCTGTCAGCTTCTTATCTGTCACAGGCTACATATAGGCACCCATTGTGACCCTCTACCTATTCTTCTAAGTCCCTCCTGTCTGCTTCTGATTTTTGCTTATTCACTGCACCCATAGACACAATTTATACCATGAAGGTGCCTGATGCTTTTCTGATTCTACTTCTGGACAGAGCAAGGACATGAGTGTAGTGATGGTATAAGGGCCAACAAGTTGAGAGGCTGTCAGCCCAGCTCTCCTCCATCCTGCTACTGACATCAGAGCCTCTACTAGATCTGAGAGTGCCATGCACCAGACGTACTGTAATTATGTGAAACCAATGATCCATATAACCCTAAAGTTATTGTATATTAGTGTTAAATGATCAGTGTGATTGGGTCTTTTTAAATTTTTTCCTTTCAATTTTTATTCATTCAGCAAATACTAAGCTCCCACTATGCACATAAGAGATGTTCAATCAATGTTAGATGAAGGGAAAATATTCAGAAATTCACAAGTCACTCCAGCACTCCAAAAACATACAAGTCTTCATGCTCCTCCCTTTTCCATTTTTGGCCTCACGTCTGCCCACATCATAGGTTGTTAAATGCTCACATGAACAAGAACTTAAGCACAGTATGACATGGCCTTGACTTATACAAATTTCTATCCCACTAAGAGGCCATCTTTTAAAGTAGGTACTAGTTCCAAGCCTAAAAACACCCTAACGGGTCTTCAGCTTCATCTGAGGATATGCCACAGTGATCATGCCTGCTATAGAGGACACAAGACCTCCAAGTCCAATGATGCCAGGATTGGACTTATAGATCCCCAGCTGGTCCAAAGGGTTCAGGATATCACAAAGGTTCTTCACCGTATCCAGGAGCAAGGGAGGATGCTGCTTCAGAGATCGGAATAAGAGAAGTAGAAAGGATTGGAGCCATTCTGTTTCCTCATCAGCCACACTGTACCCAAGAGGATCCTGGGATGCTGATTTCTCTTTCTTTGCCCTGTCACGTGTAACTCGTTTCATCTGCAGGGAGATTTCATACAGATCCCTGACCAGGCTCAGCAGAAGAGAAAAGCAGTAGTGGTGGGCAGCCCTCGTTCGCCATTTCTCTTTGTTGATGCCAGAGGTGAGACCTACGCTCCTCACCCAGAGGATGGTGTCACAGATGAAATAAATCACACGGTTCAGGTTGGCTAATGTTAAGCATAAGCGAGGTACCAGATCAGTGGCATGAATGCTCTGCTCAGTTGCCTGTATAGCATGTACCACATTGCCTAGTCTGAACCCTGCAAGTAGAACCCACAATAATGAACAGTTATTTCATTAGTATACAACGGGAAAATAGAATCCCTGTATCCGGGTGAGGAGCCAGCTTTTCGTTGTTTTTTGTTTTTTGTTGAGACAGGGTCTTGCTCTGTCACACAGGCTGGAGTGCAGTGGCACCATCATAGCTCACAGTAGCCTCAACCTCCTGGGCTCAAGCAATCCTCCCACCTCAGCCTCCCGAGTAGCTGGGATTATAGGCATGAGCCAGTGTGCCCAGTTTAGCACTGGTGTTTTTAACAACTGATGGTCATTCAAGGCTCAGCCTTTGTTCAGAAAAAGAGAAAGATTTTACAGTACATTAAGGACACTTAAAATGATCTTGGAAGGCAAAAAAAAAAAAAAAAAACAGTGACTCTTTAAATTTATCTCCTTCATTGTAATGAACACCTTAATGTTGACTGACGGCATACTCCAGGCAAGGTCAATCATGAGTGTGGACAGTTACATCTGATTATTTACCAGCTACACTTCTTTAGAAGGAAGGTACTATGATAACATGAACTCCAGATGCAATACTCTCTTGGAGAGTTTGATGCCTTACATTTTATTTATTTTCCAGACAAAAGACTGTCTTTTTAAAAAACACTATTATCATTTTGCCATTTCTCTGGTCCAAACCCCTTTTGGCTACCTATTGTCAAGAAAATAAAGTAGAAATGGTAGAATTTAATGGATAGAACAATTACTAATATTGTCACAGAGCTCCTAGTTGAATTAAATCAACCATTGCAATGGCATGTCCTTATGTGAGCATGTAATTCAATTCATCAGGGATGCATCAATCAATAGGTACTTGCTGAACACCTTCTGAGAAAGAGTTATAGTACCATCATGGAGGATGCAAAATAAATACTTCTCCTTGAAGGACCATACCTTAGACTCAGGAGGCACTCAGAAGTAGCTACTGTCAGAAAACTTATAATCTCAGAAGGGGCCGGGCACGGTGGCTCATGCCTGTAATCCCAGCACTTTGGGTGGCCAATGTGCATAGATCACCTGAGGTTAGGAGTTTGAGACCAGCCTGGCCAACATGGTCAAACCCTGTCTCTACTAAAAATAAAACAAACAAAACAAAAATTAGCCAGGTGTATTGGCGCACGCCTGTAGTCCCAGCTACTAGGGAGACTGAAGTGGGAGAATTGCTTGAACCCAGAAAGTGGAGGTTGCAGTGAGCCAAGATCACGCCACTGCACTCCAACTCCAACCTAGGCAACAGAGTGAGACTCCATCTCAAAAAAAAAAAAAAAAAAAAAAAATGTTTGATATTATGTTATCAAAAAAAAATAAAAAAA